>NC_134899.1:42974610-42997110 GCF_041734735.1 Babylonia areolata | reverse complement strand
GTATTGGTAGTAGTTATAGTAGTAGTAGTAGTAGCAGCAGCAGTTGTAGCAGCAACAGCAACAGCAGTAGTAGTAGCAGTAGCAGCAGCAGTAGTAGTAGTAGTAGCAGCAGCAGTAGTGGAAGCAGCAGTAGCAGCAGCAGCAGCAGCAGCAGCAGTAGTAGTAGCAGTAGCAGCAGCAGCAGTAGTAGTAGTAGCAGCAGCAGCAACAGTAGTAGTAGTAGTAGTAAACAGCAGAAAAAAAAGACAGACGGGTGGAAATACTCATGGTGTTAAAGCAGACAAAAAGAAATGGGTAGAGACAGAAAAAGCAGAGCAATGCAGTTGAAATGTTCATCACCTAAACTCCCTCTCTCTCCCCCTCTCTGTCTCCCTCCCTACTCTCTCTCCCTCTTTCCCTCTCTCTCCTACCTCTCTCCCTCTCTCTCTCCCTCCCTTTCCCGTTCTCTCTCTCTCTCTCTCTCTCTCTCTCTCTCTAATCTAACTTACATATACACCTGTTGAATCTTTCAAATTTGACACCTCTTTATCGTAAAATGTACTGATTATGTTTCAACATCATTCATATTTTATGTCATATTATACAGAATATTATATTTGCCATGAATTCACTTCCCATGTACCAACTATCGGTGTGTGTGTGTGTGTGTGTGTGTGTGTGTGTGTGTGTGTGTGTGTGTGTGTGTGTGTGTGTGTGTGTGTTGCCATTGCTTTGTCTGTATTGTCTTTTTTTGGGTCTTTTTTCTTCGCTTTTCTTTCTTTTTTGCCCTTGAGCGCTGGATGTAAAAAAGCAGTTGTGCTTACCCCACTACCATCGTGATATAAAAAATAGTTTCGTTTCGTTTCGTTTCGTTTCGTTTCCTCTCTCTCTCTCTCTCTCTCTCTCTCTCTCTCTCTCACCGAAGCGATCAGCGAGACACCCCTTCTTTTAAAGACGCTATCTGCGATACCGAAGTTTACGACTTCCTAGGACAATTTACGGCAGTTGAAGAGAAGAAAGTCAAAGTGGACCGTCTCGCGCGGCGAGATGATGATGTCACACTGGCGAGACTTGCATGGGAAATTCAAACCCCAAGTGACTACCAAGTCGCAGTCAACCGTTGCTTGTGGGATATTTATGGTGATTGCTCAAGGAAAGACAATCAAGAAAGGGTCAGACACTCCGAAGTTAAGTGTACATTTTTCACTGCATATAACCTCCACCGTAACTGAACACCGACTGAGACTCGTGGCTTTTATTTTTTCGTCGCTTTCTCTTTCTTTTGCTTCAATTGTTCTTCTTTGTTGTTTCCACCTCTGTCCTACTATCTTTTCTTACCCTGTCACTCGGCGCGCGCGTGTGTGTGTGTGTGTGTGTGTGTGTGTGTGTGTGTGTGTGTGTGTGTGTGTCCGTGCGTATTCCTACATGCTGCTGTCATTTGAATTCTTCTTTTTCATAATCTCTCTCTCTCTCTCTCTGTGTCTCTCATTCTCTATCTATCTATCTATCTATCTATCCACCTCTCTCGATATCCGATATATTTAGTTTCGGCAGTTAGATGTATTCGTTACTGGCTCAGATTATTACAAATGGAAGATAGCTGAATACCGCCCAAAGCTTAATAATATGTTATATGCTTTGGATGCTAGAGGCAGAGTGAATTGGGTAACTAAGATTCGTCATTGTTTGTTTGAATATGGTTTTGGATTTGTTTGGTTAAGGCAGCATTCAGGCGTTTATCTCTCTGGTGTTGTGTTGTTCGCCAACAATTGATAGATTGTAGATGGCAGAAATGGTCTGATCACATACAAAACAGTGAACGGTTTATTTTTTATTAGAAGTTTTGCAGCATGTCTGATCTGAAACCTTACTTGGTGTTAAATATGGATAGACATTTAAAATATATAACGACTAGAATTAGATTAGGTATTTCGGAATTAGCGGTCCATCATTACAGATACAGAACATGTATTGATAGTAATTTAATTCGTCCATTATGTAAAGAATCACAAGGCAATGAGACACATTTTGTTCTTTGTTGTCCATTTCTTAAGAACATTCAAGAAGAATTCATTCCTCCTACATATTATAGACAAACTACATGTTTAAACTGAACTTACTAATGTCATCAACATCTCCTGAAACTGTTCGAAAATTTTCTCTATTTTTATATGAAGCTTTCAAATTCAGATAAATTGTAACTTCGTGACAGCATTTTATTGTTCTACATACGGAACCGTAGCACTGCTTTAATCATATGCTTGTTTTAATTGAATATTTGGACGTTAACAAGCATTGAAATGTTTGTCTCCATAAAAGAATATTATTCCCATACCCCTTCATAATGGGCCTAGGCCTATACATGAAGAAACCATCTGAAATCTAGAATATCTCTCTCTCCCTCTCTCTCTCACTGCTCTCTTTCTGTCTCTGACTCTCTGTTTGTCTGTCTCTCTCTGTGTCTCTGTCTCTGTCTCTCTCTCTCTCTGAACGGAGGCTTACCCGAGGGGTTACATCGAGATGAACAACAAGAACCTTGTCATCACACTTGTGCGTCGTTCAACCCGATACCCACAGCGCAGTTCTCTGTTGTTTTTTTTTGTTTGTTTTTTTTTGCATAAACGGGGGCTCAAGCTGGTACTCCTAAAAAAAAGATTTCCCTATTGGACTCAAACTATAAACAAGCGAATATTCTCCCTCTAGTCCGTAGATCAGAGTACAACAACGGAACAACAATGCACAAGATTATGACAGGAAATGCACCACCAACACTGATAAACAAATTCATCAAGGAATCCCCCAAAAGTCCATATCCCAATCCCAAGAATTGATTTGTCCAAATCCAGTTTGGTTTACTCAGGCGCCACTTTATGAAACTCACTCCCAGCAACAGTTAAACAACACCACTGCCCTACTACCTTAAAAAAAACCCACTACATTTCCCACCTTATGACAGTGTAATGTATTGTCCACATTGTGTTCATACCGATTGACCGCCCCCCCCCCCCCCTTCCCACTCCCCCATCTCATTGCACCCCTGTTTTTTATGTGTGTGAACTGAAGTTTTTTTGTTGTTTTTTTAATATTTCATTCGTTTGTAATGCATGTTACTTCTGTTTGCTTCTTCGGTTCTTTCATTTCTTTCCATTAGATGTAGTTATATTCATGCAGTAGTTGCCAGTTGCTCCATTGCCAATTCGATGTACTGATGTATGTGTACCAATAAAGGCATAGTCCTTATATATATATATATATATATATATATATATATATATATATATATATATATATATATATATATATACACACTTATATATGTGTATATATATATATATATATATATGTATGTGTGTGTGTGTGTGTGTGTGTGTGTGTGTGTGTGTGTGTGTGTGTGTGTGTGTGTGTGTGTGTGTGTGTGTGTGTTGATTAAATGATACATTGCATGTTACTTTGTCTTCCTTACTGACCTGCTGTTCTCTATCACATTCACACATTCATTAGTTGATATTGTTTTGTTTTATTCTCTCTCTCTCTCTCTCTCTCTCTCTCTCTCTCTCTCTCGTTCACCTGTGACATGTTTATTCTCATACTATTTTATATTTTGAATTATGATATGACCCACCACCCCCCTGTTATTGCTATGCGCATTTTTATTATGTTTTATATTCACATTAGTATAGTATTTTTAACATATACAATGTATCGTCATGTGTGTGTAAGTGTGTGTGTGTGTGTGTGTGTGTATGTGTGTGTGTGTGTGAGAGAGAGAGAGAGAGAGAGAGAGAGAGAGAGAAACGAAACGAAACGAAATGTTTTATTCAAATAAAGGCCATAGCCCCTTACTGAAGAGGTGTGACACATGTACATTGAAATATAGGAATCATAACAGTCATACTGAATACAACAGTAACATACTTTGTATACCATAAATTGCACACAATCAAAGTCTAACTACTACAACAGCAATATACCACACATGTCATATAGTACACTTACAAAATAAACAAACAAACAAAAAACAACAACAACAACCACAAAACAAACCACTACGATAGTATAACCTTCAACCTTTTCAAAGATTTGTAAATATAGACTGCAAGCCCACCAAGGGTAGTTTCCTTTCTGGATGATAATAACAAGTTCAATCTAAAACTACAAGGGCTGTTATAATATTTGGGTTCAATTAACTGTAGTCTAAGGTCTAATAGGGCAGGACAACAAAACAAAAAATGGATCTCATCTTCTTTTCCCTTTTGACACAAGCGACACATCTGTTCACGTTCACCATTGGACCTGTATCTTAAACGATGGCTGGCAATATCAGAAATACCAAATCTAAATTTAGTCAAAGCACATTTAACATACCTACTCATTCTAATCATAAGATATGGCTCAGTCGCACACGTAGTCTTAAAAAGTCTATATTGAGCAAATCTATCACTGGTATATATATGGTCATGCCAGTCCTGCCATCTGCAATCAATGACTCTTTGTCTGAAAGTTTTTATGAAACCAGGAATACACTGGACACCTTGGTTGTCCCATACATAAGAAAATCCATGTGAATTTAGAAACTGACGAACATTTGTAACCCATGTCTTTTTACCATGCTTATCTAAATTGTACAATGTCTTATAAGCTTTACATGGCAACCTATTTTCTTCCATACGCGTTATTTTTAACCAGTACTTAATACATGTAATGTAAGAATTTATATAAATTGGAAACCTCCCTACTTCACCATATACAAGATCATTTGGAGTTCGACTTTCAACATTGAGGAAGCGTTTCAGTGCAAACAGATGTATTTGTTCAATTTCTAAGCCCTTCTCAAACGCCCAAATTTCAGCACCATATTGTGCTATTGGTTGAACCTGGGAATCAAACAATTTATTAAACAAACTAAAAGAGCTACAATCCAGCTTATATAAAACATGAAGGATAATCATAACAGCTTTCTTTGCTCTGCTAACTATATCTTGGCATGCTGAACTAAAGCTAAGTCTGGTTGAAAAGTAAATCCCAAGGTATTTATATGCATTCACCACAGTGACACTTTCTTTGCCATAGACCCACCTCTCATTTCGTGCCAAATACCCCCCTTTACGAAAAACAATAATATTTGTTTTCGACATATTAACCTTCAGTTCTAGTCTTGTTGCCGCCATATACAAACTGTTCAGTTGTCGTTGTAAACCAACTATTGTTGCAGATAGTAAGACAATATCATCAGCAAAGAGTAAAATAAATAATTCAATCAAATCAAAGGTAACACCATGTTGTCCATTTTCAATTATCTCCAATGCAAGTTCATTGATAAACAGAGAAAACAAAACTGGACTACATACATCCCCTTGTTTGACCCCACGACTGCAATAGACAAAGTCTGACAATTTAGCCCCCGATCTTATTCTTGCTTTCACTTCATTATACATACTTTTGAGACAAAAATACAGCTTACCTTTTATATCATTTTTCAATAAAACAGGCCATAGCAATTTTCTAGAAATGGAGTCAAATGCTTTCTCAAAGTCAACAAACGCAACATATAACTTCTTATTATTTGCAAATTGTTTCTGAACTGCAGCTAATAACACAAATATATGATCAATTGTAGAATAGTCTTTTTGAAAGCCAGCTTGATATTCTCCAGTTATATCATTCATTGTTATCCATTCTTGTAATCTATTGTTAATAATAGAGCTATACAATTTACTGCATATGTTACATAAAGAAATACCTCTATAATTATTCACATCATTTACATCACCTTTTTTGAATAATGGCAATATTATAGAATCCTTCCAGTTTTCCGGATAATAACCAGTATCAAACAAATAATTAAACAGCTTAACTAAAAAGTTAACAACATTCTCTCCAGACTTCTTAAAGAATTCACCTATAAGACCGTCTGGACCAGCCGATTTACCATTTTTCAGTCTTTTTATTGCAAGCAAAACTTCTTCTCTTGATATTTCTCTATCATATACATACTGTTCATCATTATCTACAACCTCTTCCTCACTAATTACTCCATCATCCTTTTCTAATACAGATTTGAAATGTCTATACCAGTCATCAATAGAAATGTCATTTTGAGGTTGTGATTTCTTTTTTGTTACCCTATGGATTCTTTCCCAAAACATCTGCTGATCATTAACAGAGTTTAAAGATCGTTTAATAACATTTCATTATGTTCTTTCTTTTTTTCTTTTGATCAAGTTTTTATATTCACGTCTTGCAATGCACAGCGAGGCTCTATCGTTTTTATCCAATGTTCTTCTATATCTTCTTAATAATTTTCGCACCTCACATCTTGTTTTCTTGCATTCATAATCAAACCAGCCCTTTCGTTCAACAGCTACATTTGAAGGTATTCTTTTCATCATAATACTAGCTTGATCTTTGATAATGTCATTAAATCTATCCAATGCTTCGTTAACATTAACAGTGATAAGGTCTTCTGCAGCAGCAAGCTCATCCTGTACTTCATGTGAATTTATAGAGTTAAAGAAATCTTGACTCAGTTCTTCTTTCCAACAATATCTAACTATGAATTGTTCAGTATTTTTACCTAATTTACTTCTATCGAATTTCAATTTATTTTGCTTTTCAATACATAGTACAAGAGGCAAATGATCTGATTCTATTCTTTCCACAACATTCAGAGCTATTTTTTCATTCACAGACTCAAAAAGATTCAAAGATGCCAGAAAATAATCATTGACACTACACCCCTGATCAGAAATGTATGTGAAGCAACCTTCACGGTCGCCATTACATACCCCATTCAAAATATAGAGTCCTAATGCAGTGCACATGTTCAAAAGTTTTTTCCCAAAAGTGTTTAATATCTTATCTTCAGAGCGCCTTTGTACATTAGTACCAATGTCATTTTTATAATTGATATGCAATTCATTTTCGAGAACAACATTAGGAAAAATATTTGAAGTTCTTGCATTCAAATCACCACATAACAAAATATCAACATCATCAAATGATAATAGCTTATCAACAACGCACTCTTCCAGCATATCAATACCACTACTAAACTCATGCATACTGTAATAAGGTGCATTTTCAGGTGGGATATAAGTGCATACAAATAAAACATTCTTACGAAAACCAAAAATATCTTTGTCTAGCAAGAATAACAAACAATAATCACTGTCACATTCAATTGGATGCACATGAGAAAGCAAAGTATTGCGGACAAAACAAATTACTCCCCCTGAACACCTTCCCTGGCGTGTCAACCGCACTGCAGGCTTTACAAAAGATGTATGGTCTCTGAACACACAGGAGTCAAATTTCTCAACAAAGGTTTCCACCAAACAAACAAAATCAAACATGGAAACAAATCGGATGAAATCTGCATCGTCCATTTTTGAAAACAAACCACATACATTCCAATGAAGAAAAGAAAACATATTTACAAGTGAATCAAAAAATCCTTCCTGTTTGGAAAAAAAGTCTTCATCTATTCCACTTATCTCCCCGCTATCATTAACATCACCCCGTTCATTCACGCGATCGTCTCGACCTCCACTGGACTTCCTTCCAGTAAAAGAATCATCCACATCATCTCTGACTGTATCGTTAATATTTTTCTCCCCTCCCATCCCATCCCCAACCATAACACCCACGGCACTGTCACCTTCTCTCATCTCTTTTAAAGCATATAAGTCACACTGCTGTGCACATTTTACACCATCACTCGACTGTAATACATTATCCACCACAATATCGTGACATTCATTATCATGAGAAACTGGAATGAAATCGTCTCCATTACCACAAACTTTGTCATCATTCTCACATCTCGCATCATCCACACCCTTCCCACTACGTTTCAACTGACAATCATTCTCACATCTCACATCATCCACACCCTTCCCACTACGTTTCAACTGACAATCATTCTCACATCTGACATCATCCACACACTTCCCACTACGTTTCAACTGACAATCATTCTCACATCTCACATCATCCACACCCTTCCCACTACGTTTCAACTGACAATCATTCTCACATCTCACATCATCCACACCCTTCCCACTACGTTTCAACTGACAATCAGTCGCACATTTGTTATCAACTTCCTGCTGACAACACACACTACACACACGACACACACACTGCACCGGTTCAACTGACCCAGCAAGTGTCAACCCATGACAGGACACACACCCCACACATCTGACCGCACGTGAATTCGGTGCGTACATAGCATGAACACCCGGTGTCTGTTTAATCTTTATTCCTCCCGGTTTATTTTGTGTGGACAATTTCGAAATAAAGGGCCGGCCGGACCTCTATTTCAACTCAATCAGTTTGTTATCAGTGTCCAGTCCATATTTCTTATTTTCTATGATGAGATGATCATAGAAACCTTCTTGTTTTGGCTTCTGGCAGACTTCATATATGGCACTAGCTTCTTTCTAATCTCTCTCACACGAACCGAGAAATCTTCGTTTATGAAAATCTGACTGCCTTTTAATTTCTGCCTTGCTCTCAGAACTCTGTCCTTATCTTTGAAGTACGAACAGCAAACTACTATGGGAGAGTTAGGCTTTGAACTGAGACGATGGACACGCTCAAACTGAACATCTTCAGATAATTCTAGTTTATCTGTAAACATCTCCTGTACCAGCTCCTCACAGTCCTGCCAAGACTCTTTTTCATGACGTGGGATTCCATGAATAATGAGATTGTTTCTCTTTGAACGACCCTCTAAGTCATCCACCTTTCTGTCTAAAGAGTCCACTCTTTCACTAAGCACACCATTTTCACTCTTTAGCTTTTCATTTTCTCTTTTTACATCGGAAAGTTCTTGTTTTAAGTTAGAAACACCATCATTGCGATTTGAATACAGTTCTTTCACATCTCTAAACTCTTGAAACATCTGATCGAACTTTTGGTCGAACTCTTGAGTCATTTGATCAATCTGTTTGTCAAACTTACTGTTGATATTGTTGAGCAAGGCCATGACACTTTCAGTGTTGGTTCCTCGGGGCGTGCTGACGTCGTCTCGGATGTAGATGCCGGTCTGTCAGAACTCTCCCTGCGAGACGATCCTCCGCCGCTGCCCAGTCGGGTCTGCCTCAGGCTGTCAGACTTGGGGCCAGGTCCTGGGTTGAGCTCCACGTCTCCACAACGGTGTATCAAATCTCCGTAGAAGAGTAAAATGAGGAGCACTCCTACAGTGACACCGTCTGCACGCGTCTTCAGCGTTAAAATGGATACTCGCATGGCGACTTTGAATTTCTCACGCTTCAACATGAAGGTTAGAAAAACGGCCACAAAGTGACCACACACAGACCTGAACACAAGTGGCCCAGAAGGCATGATCGTTCAGAAAGGCACAGTCCAACTTTTACTGTACAGTACCACGTAGGTACGTCAAATCAGGCGTCCAAAAGGAGAGCTCAAAAGCGTGACTGCTCAGTTCCGTGTCACGATTCACGAGAGAGAGAGAGAGCGTGAGTGTGTATGTGTGTGTTCTGGGTTTTGGTTTTTTTTTGTTTTGTTTGTTTGTTGTTTTTCATATGTCGATTATTAATACCATGTTTGTGCCTGTGTGTGTGTGTGTGTGTGTGTGTGTGTGTGTGTGTGTGTGCGCGCGCGCGCGCGTGTGTGTGTGTTGATGTGTGTGTGTGTTCTTATTTGTACCATGCTTATGCCTTTATGTAGTATAGTATTCGCATTCTAAGACTTTAAGTAGCATTATGTAGTGCATGCAATGACATAATTCATGTAGTATTGTGTAGTGTAGACCATGTTTCAGGGCGGGGTCTGAATGGAAAAAAAAAAGCGAGCCAGTGCTTATCTATTATCCTCGATAATAAAGAATTTGTCTTGTCTTGTCTTGTCTTTCTCACTGCCTCTCTCTCTGACTGAGTCTCTGTCTGTTTGTCTTTCTGCCTGTCTCTGTCTCTCTCTCAAATTCAAATAAAGCAATAAGATCAAAATACCTTCCTCTGAAATTTGCGCAAGGTCCAAATAAGCAACAGCTGACAATTCTTAACGACCGTAAATATATGGCAGATAGTGCTCGATACATTTGTCAGAGTTTGAAATTTAGATCAACCAGTTAAGTAATTCGGTATTTATTATCTGTTTATTTCCGTATCTCCTGGTCTGATGGCCACATCTTCCAAGATGTGCAAATGGAAAACCAATTTGTCCATGTCCACACCCATTTTGTAACCGTCTCAGTGTGTGCGCATATGTGTGTATTGGAGACTGTGGAAGAAAATTTTACATATGTTTTTGTGCTTTTGATTTCCCATTCCCCCCCTGCCCTGATATGAGCAAGGCTTAAGTTTATAAACCATCTCTCTCTCTCTCTCTCTCTCTCTCTCTCTCTCTCTCTCTCTCTCTCTCTCTCTCTCATCTCTTCACTTCTCTTCTCTTCTTTTTTTGACAAAATAAAAATGTCCAAATAAAACTTTGCTCAGATGGTGATAATATGATTGTTTTCCCTTTTGATATCCATGCATTCTGACATACTGACTGAACCTTAAGTATATTTGTCTTGCAATAATACCCATTACGAGTGAATGCCATCACTTAACATCTTATTGCACCAATCAACACCAAAGTCACATTTTCAATTCACACGACCACGGGTATTAAAAAAACAACAACAAAAACAACAACCACCACCAACCAACAAAGAAACACGTATCGCTTTCCCTCAGTTATTTTGATAATTACTTTATTTATTTCTGTATATATATTTTTTTTTACATCTCTTCACTGAATTATTTCTACATGTCACCGTAAATAACTCCTTTTTATTCCTATTTTCTATCTTCAACATCTGTTTCCCTCTTCCCCTAATTAACATTTTCTTTCTTCCTGAACGATTTTTTTTCCAATTCCCGGCCTTCTGATTACTTTCAGCAGCTGTGTTCATTGTTCCAAATAAACTCTCCAAAAGGATTCCCTTTTTTTCTGCATTGTGGAACGAAACGAGGGCAATCAATAGTGAGGCCAAATATTACGTTCTGCTGGAATTCCATTCCGGTTCTAAAATTTCACAGCTGATCAATGGAATTCATTCGAATGTGGTGTGTTTTGCCTTACTTCCCTTTCTCATTCTACTCCTACTCTTCTTTCTCCTCCTATTTCTTTCTTTTGTTGTGTGTCAAAACGAACTGTGCAGCATTACTCTTTTTTAACAGACACAATACAAACAAAAAGGGAGATGTAGCAATTCGGCGGAAGAAAAACACCATGAGAAAGGAAATGGTGGAACAGACCTATTACAGTTGAGAACAGTATCATTTAATTTCACACACAAATACAAATCTTATTTGTGAATGCCTTCAACGCCATATAAACTTCCATCGATGTCCCAGTCCGAAACAGTTTTAAGTAACTATCATTTCTGCACATGCATTTCTAATCACGCCAGTCTTGTATCGCCTGTATTTCATTGTGTCACAAACCTTAAACCAGCTGGTGGAATGTTGCTTTTTGAGAGAATAAGGGAGAAGGAGGAAAAAAGAGAGAGACAGAGACAAAGAGAGACATTTTGACATTAATGTCATTGGCCACTAGGTCCTTAATGACGTGGGTGAATGCGTCAATATATTTCCATTGCATAACAAAACATCAGAATAAAAGAATGAGTATGGTGAGAGCAAATAATGAAACAAAACAAAAAAAAGAGTTCTTTCTTTGAAGAAAAATGGTAGCGACCAACACATAAATCTAACTCCTTTCATTCATTCATCAATGAAACATAATCATCATGTTTCTTCATTGGTTACAGAGGAAAATGCCAAATGTATCCAGCCACGTAATTTGTAGCTGTTAGTTTGTCTAATCTTCAAAGAGACAGAGAGGGGGGAGGGGGGGCACAGAGAGAGAGAGGAATGGAGGACATGAGACATTGCTAAACTTACCGGCTAATCCAGGCCGGACCTCCTTGTCATAGCCATGAAGCAGCCTGTCCAGAACCCGTGTCACTGTCATGTGATCTGCTAGAAGACTGCTGGCCTGCCTGAAACAAGGAAGGAAGAAGCGTCACAA
Source organism: Babylonia areolata (assembly GCF_041734735.1). NCBI lineage: Eukaryota > Metazoa > Mollusca > Gastropoda > Neogastropoda > Buccinidae > Babylonia > Babylonia areolata. The sequence goes on along the minus strand of NC_134899.1, from coordinate 42,985,086 downwards.
GTATGCACTCGTTTATCTACCAACATTAAGAGCCGTGAAGTCATACCCACTGTGTCAAGAACTCGGTATTAGAATGAGGGTCTCAATCCTTAATTTCGCTGTCGTCTTCTTCTTCTTCTGCTGCTTCTTCTTCTTCTTCGTTCATGGGCTGAGACTCCGTCGTTTACTCGTAAACATAAGTGCGCTTTTACGTGTATGATCGTCTTTACCCACGCCATGTTGGCAGTCATACTCATTCTTCGGGAACGGGTGTGTGTGTGTGTGTGTGTGTGTGTGTGTGTGTGTGTGTGTGTGTGTGTGTGTGTGTGTGTGTGTGTGTGGTGGGAGCTCGGGGTGGGGGGTAACATTTCCCAATAGATATGATGTACACATTCACACATGGGTGGAGTGATGAAAAATAGTATATTACTCATAAATTAATGTATTATTTCAGTAAAGTCACACTAAAAGACTTTTGTCCCGTACATGTCTCTGAAATGCGTCAACAACACAGTTTATCGAGACAAATTTAATGCGAACATTAACACTACAGGGAATGGGATATGGCTGCCTAAAAGGGAACAATGATTTTTCTTGCAGAAAACAAGACAGTTTTTCGTGAAAGAAATTTCCAATTTCACCTCTCTGCCCCTCCTTCAAGACAAAAGAAACACAGAGGTCGACATGAAGACAATACAAAAGACAAAAGGACAGAGAGGCAGACGAAACAAATGCACATGGAATCATACTGATGATGATGATGATGATGCTGATGATGATGGTGTGTGTGTGTGTGTGTGTGTGTGTGTGTGTGTGTGTGTGTGTGTGTGTGTGTGTGTGTTAAGTAACGAATATGGCGTGTTATTTGTTAGTTTTAGAGGGTTTGTTGTTTGTTTTGTTTGAACTCATGGGCAATGACATTTAAGTGTCAAAGCGCTAAATGTCAACTCTCTCTCTCTCTCTCTCTCTCTCTCTCTCTCTCTCTCTCCTCCTCCTCCTCCTCCTCCTCCTCCGTTTCCTGTTCCTCCTCCTCTTCTTCCTCCTCTTTTCACCTCCTTCAGAAACTCGTGCTTAAGTATAAGAAGAAAAAAGCAACACAAAACATAATTTCTACCCATAACTTGTGGGCATACATTCTATCATGCAGGCGCTATAACGCGGAAAGAACATTCATTATAAAGGAAGAACGGAAGCAGAAATCCAGGAAGACACGCAAAAAAAGAAGAGAAAGACTGGGTGTTGGTGACATGCAATTTAACATCCCACACTGGCTTTGATTTATCCAATCGTGTGTCCGGTGTGTGATTCACTTGTCAGCACAACCGCGTAGTTGTCTCTGCAGGAACAAGGCAGGTGATGTAAAAGGAAAGACATGTTGCAGGAGGCGGGGGTGGTGGATGTGGGTGGGTTGCAATGCTGGATAGATTGAAATAGAGAGTGGGGGAGAGGTGAGTAAGGGGGTAGAGAGAGAGTGAGAAAAAAGAGAGAGACGGAAGAGAGAGTGAGAGGAAGAGGGAGAGAGACGGTAAGAGAGGGAAACGTTTTATTGAGGGTAAAATGGATAAGCTGAGAGCTTCTTACACTATGACCTCACAAGAGAGAGAGAGAGAGAGAGAGAGAGAGAGAGAGAGAGACAGAGACAGAGAGACAGAGATAGAGACAGCGACTGAAAGAGAGAGAGAGAGAGAGAGAGAGAGAGAGAGAGAGAGATGACACTTATGTCATTGCGAGTAAAATGAAAATGCTGAGAGCCTTCAACACACACACACACACACACACACACACACACACACACACACACACACACACACACACACACACACACACACACAGAGGACACTTGTGTTGTTGAGGGTAAAATGAAAATGCTGAGGGCCTTCAACAGAGAGAGAGAAGGAGAGAGAGAGAGAGGTGGGGGGCACTTGTGTTATTGAGAGTAAATGAAAATGCTGAGAGCCTTCAACACACACACACACACACACACACACACACACACACACACACACACACAGAAAGAGACAGACAGACAGACAGACAGAGATAGAGAGACAGAGAGACAGAGCACACTTGTGTTGTTGAGGGTAAAATGAAAATGCTGAGAGCCTTCAACAGAGAGAGAGAGGGAGAGGGGTGGGGGTGGGGGGCACTTGTGTTATTGAGAGTAAAACGAAAATGCTGAGAGCCGTCAACATACAGAGAGAGAGAGAGAGTGGGGGGGGGGAGACGTGTTATTGAAGGTAAAATGAAACACAGAGAGAGAGTGAGATAGAGAGGTGGGGGAGTGGAGAGAGAGAGAGAGAGAGAGAGAGAGAGAGAGAGAGAGAGAGAGAGAGAGAGAGACCCAGAACTCTTAATGCACATTGGCCTGGGGCCACAATGTAAAGAGTGTTAGAAAGCATGTCAAGGGTGGTCGGGTGATCAGGAGAGTGACGGGTGAAGGTGGGGGACGGGGGGGGGGGGAGTGGACGGGGACGATTGGGATGGCATTAAGAGCATAAGTTGCTTCCAGGGAGAAAGAGACAGGCAGACAGGCAGACAGACAGACGAGCAGACGGACTGACATTCAAACGGATATTTATATCGACAGAGCATTCAAGTGTGCACGCATGTCTGCATATGCATGTGTGCATGGATGGATGGGATGGGTGGATGGATGGGATGGATGGATGGGTGGGATATATAGATGGATGGGATGGGTGGATGGATGGGATGGATGGATGGATGGGTGGGATATATGGACGGATGGGATGGATGGGATGGATGGATGGGTGGGTGGGATATATGGATGGATGGGATGGATGGATGGATGGGTGGGATATATGGACGGATGGGATGGATGGATGGATGGGTGGGTGGGATATATGGATGGATGGGATGGATGGATGGATGGGTGGGATATATGGACGGATGGGATGGGTGGATGGATGGGATGGATGGATGGGTGGGTGGGATATATGGATGGATGGGATGGATGGATGGTTGGATCAATGATCTTTGCATAGCGTTGCACAGCGAAGTTGATTTTTTTTCAAAGTTTTGTATGGATATGGCTCTACTCACTCTCCCCTCTGCCTGTCTGTCTGTCTGTGTCCGTCTCTCTCTCTCTCTCTCGCAGACAGAACCTTCCTCCCCCCCAAGGAACGAATTTAAACGACGATTCACTCAATTACAGTTGTTAAAACTCTCAAAATGGCACCCTTTCTCGGTCTTTTGCTTTTTCTTTCTGAATATTTGTCCGTATGTCCGTCCATCTGTGTGTGTGTGTGTGTGTGTGTGTGTCCGTGTGTGTGTGTGTGTGTGTGTGTGTGTGTGTGTGTGTTTGTTCAAGAAGCAATAGGGAAAAAAAATGGTCACGTGTCTGGCTTCTTCTCATTTCAGTCCTGCGTGTCAGGGGATGTGTGAATCGTCTGAGTTCTTCACACTTTTTCCCCCTCTCTGATTTGTCTTTCTTTTCTTATGTTTGCATTTTGTTTCTTCTTTTTTCGACGGTGGTGTGGTTTGGTGTGTGTGTGTGTGTGTGTGTGTGTGTGTGTGTGTGTGTAGGGGAGGGAGGGGTGGTAGTGAGGTGAGTGGCGGGCATTCGTTTTGTTTGTCTTTGATACCCTTCTTCCAAGCACTTGTTCTTTTACACCCTTCACCAACCCTCTTTCTTTCTCACAAGGTTCCGCTCCTACCCTTCTCCCTCACCACCTACCTCCGCTTCTCCTGCCCCCCCCCCCCAACCCCATCCCCACCCCCACCACAACCCCCCACAAAAAAAGAAATAGAAAAAGGAAGCCCTGTATATGTGCGGAGACAAATCACGGTGCTGTGCACTCAATTTGCAACCAGTGTGGCTGCACTGCACCAGTGTGGCTGCACCAGACCCTAGCCAGGTCCTGCTCTTCTTCTCCTTGCTGCCCTCGTTCTACGACTGCTCCTCTCCAGGAGGAAGCGGTCACGGGGCATCGTCCATGACACAGAATCCTGGTGGCTCTGTTATGTGCTGGGTACGCGAGGAGGAGGCGGAGGAGCAGAAGAAGGAGGAGGAGAAGAAGAGGGAGGAAGAGGAGGGGAAGAGAAGAAGGAGGGGGAAGAAGAGGAGGGGAGGAGAAGGAGGAGGGGAAGGAGGGGGAGGAAACGATGGGGAAGTATTGGAGGGTAGGAGGAGAAGAAGGAGAAGGATGAGGAGAAGGAGGAGGAGGGGGAGGAGGAGAAGGAGGAGGAGGACGGGGGAGGAAGAGGAGAGGAAGGAGGAGAAGGTGAGGAAGAGAAGGAGGAGGAGAAGAAGGAGGAGAAGGAGAAGAAAAGAAAAACAAAGAGGAGGAGAAGGAGGAGACCAAGGAGGAGGAGGGGGAGAAGGGGAACGAGGAGGAGAAGGAGGAGGATGAGGAGGGGAGGAGGAGCAGGAAGAGGAGGAGGAGGAGGAAAAGGAGGAGGAGGAGAACAAGGAGGAAAATGAGAAGAGGAAGATGAGAAGAAGAAAAAGGAAGAGGAGGCGAAGAAGGAGGAGGAGGAGAAAGAGGAAGAGGAGAAGGAGGAGGGGGAAGAGGAGGGGACACACACGTGTTCAGCAGGAAGCCACAGGCGGCGTGAAGAAAGGAAAGAAAGGACTGAAAGGGGACGACTGGCTCCTTGCCGCGTGGCCATCACTGCCTTCACTTTGCTGGCCTCGGAAGAACGGAGCTTGAATGAGGACCTTTTTGGGTTTCAACAACATCAACAACACAAAAACTGAGTTAGTGAGTTTTAGACAAGAGATTGGTTGGCTCTGGTGGTTGATGGATCTTGCGGAGTTCATGCTGCTGACCATCTTTGTTGGATCAGATCGTCTGGGTGCTGGCGTGGCCATCACTCAAGGCCTTCACTTCTCGGGTTTTCAGGAAATTGAGCGTGAGTGAGGACCTTTTGGGTTTTCAACAACAACAGCAACAAGAAATAAATCTGAGTGAGAGAGTTCTGAACAAGGACGGATGGCTTTTGTTGTATTATGTTCTGAACTATGTCTCCCTGTGTTATTTCTACATTTATCGGTGCACAGGTGTTTTTTTGTTGTTTTTTTCCCCCTTTTTAAAAAATTTTGCATTGTAGGTGGTCTGACTCACGAACAGTTGACTGGTTTAAACAGTATTTTAATTTATTTGCTTTTTAAACAGTTGATTTAAAACTTGCACATCCACTTGTAATAGACTTGTGATATATATATATATATATATATATATATATATATATATATATATATATATATATATATATTATATATATATATATATATATATATATATATATATATATATATATAATTTTATTCTCGATGAAATGGTAAGAACACGTTACCTGACTCTACCAAATAAATAAATATGGGCTCTAAACAAATAATGTTATTTTAGATAAAATGGTTGAAAGCTCTAAAATTCAAAAAAAAAAATTAAGGATTCATATTTTAGGCACAGTCCATTTTCTCGACCTGTCCTGAGAGAGAGAGAGAGAGAGAGAGAGAGAGAGAGAGAGAGAGAGAGAGAGAGAGAGAGAGACAGAGAGAGAGAGAGAGAGAGAGAGAGAGAGATTCTCTCTGTAAGAGAAAGAGAGGGACAGATACGCAGACAGACAGACCAGAACACAGGCAGACTCAGAAACAGAGAGAAACAGAGACAGAAAGGCAAAAAGACGGACCGACCGACAGAGACAGAGAGAGCAAGCTGTTGCAGAGAACGATACTGTTGGTTTGGTTTCTTTCTGGTTGATTATTGTGTGCACGGATTCCTTTCCCACGGGCGTTCACTGGCTGAGTTCGGAGTGCATAGGAGTGCGGGGGTGTGTGTGGGGGTTGGGGGGGAGGAGACAGTAGGGGAAATGGGCGTACGTTAGAACCAGAGTGATCTGTTCTTTGTAGATATGCTCACGACACCTCGTGTCACACCGAGGGTTGGCCATCCATCCCCTCATCGCCCTTCTCTCTCTCCCTCACACACACACACACACACACACACACACACACACACACACACACACACACATACAGAGGGAGAGAAGAAAGAGACAGACAGAGACAGAGTCAGAAACAGACAGAGAGAGAGAGAGAAAGAGAGAGACACAGACATACGGACAGAGGGAGGAAAGAGGTGGCTCCCTGAATTAGCGGTGCAAGGAAGGCCCATGACTCAACTCCTTGAAATGAAGTTAGTCAGGGATCCGGTGACAACTTCCTGCTGTTTTTTTTCTGCTGTTATTTTTTCTTTTCTTTTCTTTTCTTTTTTTTTTCTTCGTTTAGGGCGAGGAGGGGGAGGAGGGAAGGGAATGGCGGTGGGGGTGGTTGTTGCTGTTGATGTGATTGCTGTTGTGACCAGTGGAAGAACACATAATTATGGTTCATTATGCTACAATTCTGAAGAGTGACCACAGTTAATATAGTCGGGGAATAAGCAGCCAGCGAAGTGATTATCAAATAAATAAATAAGTACATAAATAGGTAAATGGATAAATAAACATATAAATAAATAACCGAATACGTAAACTGAAAACTAAACAAGTACATAAATAAATGAATCAATGAATAAATAAATAGATAAATAAATAAATCATCCATATACTAATTGACAAAAGACGTAGAAATACGTGATCAATAAAGAGGCTAGGTAATAAAAACAGTCATGATAACACAGTGTTTAACTATGAAAATATAATTATATAGTTCCCATAGCCTTGTAAGACCATATAGGCAGTGCATTCACATCTACTGTTTTCAGGGCGTGTTATTGGGAGGCAGGATCCAGCCCTCTCTGTCTCCCATTCAAAACTTCCCCAACCAAAGCCAGGTACCCACTGACACCTAATACGTGGAGTGAGGAAAATCGGAATAAAGTGCCTTCCAAACGGACACAACGCCATGCCGAAACAAAGCTTCCAAATATGATCACTGCCTCAGAAGTCCAACGCCTTACCGATTCCGTAACAGCACCTCCTGTCTCGTGTCTAGGACGACCTTTATCAATACTAAGTCGTGGTTTTCATAGCGTTTTTCTCTTTGTTCATGTCAGCTTGTAAACGTTTGTGACAGACGTGCGTGTGTGTGTGTGTGTGTGTGTGTGTGTGTGTGTGTGTGTGTGTGTGTGTGTGTTAAGTTGGCTTACCGTTGCGTGTGAGACAGTCTTGTCGGGAAGAATTTATCAAACTGGAAAAGATTGGTTTCCCCTTAGGAAATTGTCCTGCTTGAAATGTCGAGCCATTCTTTTCACCCACACTATTATTTTTTTTTTTCAAACGTCAAGCAAGGGGTAAGAGATAAACGTGTGCTCAAATGAATTATGATCCAACGACTGTCCTTGGATCTAGCGAACCTACATTTTATTTCTCGATTATTAAAGATGGTGGGATTTGATCTGCATGTTATTCACGACTTGCTCTTCACAAGAACTTTTTTTAAAACACTTGTATTGATTCATCTTTTACATGGTATGTAAATATGTAAATATAGCGCTGTGTGTGTGTGTGTGTGTGTGTGTGTGTGTGTGTGTGTAGAATTCATCAGATTATCATTACATCAATCGCCAAAAAATAATAAAAATGGACATGAAATGAATTGTATGATATGGAGTCTGTGTAGAATTCATACTGGAGCCTACATGCTGCAGATATTGTTGTCCGAACACACACGCTTGATCTTTACCTCCTAGAATACAATGTGCTTGAAAAAAAAGACAAAATATAGACAAGTAAATTACTATCATCATTATGACAATCATCACCGTCGTAATCAATATCGTTTATTTTCATTCTTTTTTTTTTCTTATTTTGTTTACATTGTGATCAACTGTTTGACCAGAAAGGCGACGGAAACATTAGAAGCCAATGAAAACACACACACACACACACACACACACACACACACACACAAACAAAAACAAATGAGTCACAAGCAAGCAAACAAAATAGTAAATATAGCACTCACACACAAACACACACACACATACACACACACGCGCACGCGCGCGCGCACACACACACATGTAAAACAAAAATTAAAAAACAAACAAACAAACAACTGTGGTTTCAACAATCGTTGTTTCATCAGCGCCGTCATGCAAGAACAGTTCTCAAGAGTAATCTTCCCTGAGACACACTGGGTCTACAGGGTCCAATGAAGGACATTTTTGGTTTCGTGGTCTTGCTCTGGAACAAGAGATTTCTTCGGCTGTCAGTGGTCGTGATCCAAATCAATCAATGTTGGATTTCAGCTTTTGCTGAGAAAGACCACACTTCCTGACCTTACGATGTTCCAAAACCAAAGGTTTTATTTATTTATTTTGACTCACTTGTGTAAACAAAGTGAGTCTATGTTTTAACCCGGTGTTCGGTTGTCTGTGTGTGTGTGTGTGTGTGTGTGTGTGTGTGTGTGTGTCCGTGGTAAACTTTAACACTGACATTTTCTCTGCAAATACTTTGTCAGTTGACACCAAATTTGGCATAAAAATAGGAAAAATTCAGTTATTTCCAGTCATCTTGTTTAAAACAATATTGTACCTCTGGGATGGGCACAAAAAATTTAAAAAATGAAGCCTAATTATATGCAAACTGCATTTATTGTTATATTTATATTTTTTGTATTCTCTAAACTTGACACTTTGATCTGCTATTCTGACCCAACAACAAGAGCAGTCATTATTATCATTTTTTGTTCAAACAGGAACTTCTTTTGCTAAGCACGGAAGTTTTATTTATTTTGCAAACGTTTTGGTGCAGATAGTAAAAAAGGGAAGTTACTCTGTAATTAATGCAAGGGGACTTAATTTGCTTTAAACTGATCTTTCTCATCTTAAACATTACATTGTGAAATTATACTCAATACATAAAAAGCTTGGATTTTTTTAAAAGTGTATCACAAGTGAGTCTTGAAGGCCTTGCCTCTCTTGTTTATTTATTCATTTCTTTATTTATTTATTCATTCATTTATTTATTTAGTAATTTAATTAGTCATTTATTTAGTTGTCTATGGATTTTTCATTTTATTTTCCTTATTCGTGGCTTTTTTATAATATGAACGAAGGCGGAACAATATACATAAAAGCAAACTCAGAACTTTACCATCGCCACCCCCCTCCCCCTCGCGCGCGCACATACACATTCATACACGCACCCACATCCACACTCACCCCGATCCCACGCACACATACGCGCGCGCACACATATATATATATATACATATACACACACATCTTCCTGGATTTTCTAAACAATAAAGTCATTTGGAGAGTAATCGCTCGCAGTGGTGTATTCATTCCTATTGCATGCGCAACACGGATATCCGTCTTGAATCAACACATGGAAAGCACCAATAGTATCTCTGCAGCATCAATAGTTACATACACCATAACCATGACCATATTCTTATCTACCTCATGGTGTCATAGGTGATGTTACCCCACCCTTTCTCGCAATATTTTTTCTAACCTAATCAGTGTTTACACTCCCTCAAGAAATCTCCGCTCTTCCTCTGACTGTTACCTCTTGAAACTTCCTCGTGTCAATACACGAACTTTTGGTGAACGTTATTAAATTTTTATTCTTTGCTGCTTCTCACATCTGGAATAACATTCCTCACCATATCCGTGCATCTGGTTCTATCTCTGCTTTTCGCTCAACACTAAAAAATCATCTTTTTAAAACCTGTCTATAAGCACTCTCAGCTTCCTTGTTCTCCAACACCACCCATGTCAGCTCACTTTCGATGCATGGTAAAGGAAGAGTGTGTGTATGGGAGGGGGTCGGGGGTGAGGAGTTTTGAAAAAGAGTGGTCATGAATGATTTGCAATTTGTAATTTATTTCGTATAAGCACCCTGAACTAGTAGAGAGGAAGGGCGCTATATAAATGTACATTATTATCATTATTATTATTATTATTGTCATCATCATAACAGCGAACAAGCAAAATTATGGCAATGTGTACGCCATGATCTTTCCCGGTGCGTGTTGCGAATAATATTGAAATCAAAGTTGTACATAAATATGACAGAAACGGCTGTTTCACAAGGCTCTGGCTTCGCGTAAATTGTGATATCATTTGTTGTGATACATTTCGCTCTTATTTATTTAGAATACTTGTTCATTTCACACTTGTTTATTTCTAATCTGTTTTATATCCGTTCATAGGCAACATCTTACTGGAATTAGCTTCAGCGAAAACACCCAGTATACGAAATAAAAAAGTAAAAAAAGGAAACCTAACAAACAAACAAATAAACACAGACAATATGGAGCACACATGCACACACACACACACACACACACACACACACACACACACACACACACACACACACACACACACACACACAGGGTGTATAAATCATTTCACTGTCGTATCATGATCGTCATTATTGTCGTCCCCCTTTCTCTCTTCTTTTTTCTCTTTCATTTTTCTCTGAAATATTTGTTGCAAAATAGACAAAAATATGATAAGTTAAGAATGCCTTTATTATCTCATGAAGAGAAATTACATCTGATGCGGCAAAACAAACGTA
>NC_134899.1:42952110-42969610 GCF_041734735.1 Babylonia areolata | reverse complement strand
TCCCAGGGATGAGAACACAAACACGAAAAAGCATTATTAATCGACAGAACGATAAATAAACGATACTATCAAAACAGACAGAGAAATTAACACATATTATACGAGAGAGACAGGGGTACGGAAAGACAGAGAAAAACAGGGGATGAAGATAAACAAAGAACAGAGACTGACATACAGAAAAATCAGATAGAGAAAGACAGAGACAGACACAAAGCGAGAGAGAGTGAGAGAGACAGACATGGAGACAGACAGACAGACACACACACAGAGAGAGAGAGAGAGAGAGAGAGAGAGAGAGAGAGAGAGAGAGAGAGGACAAGACCAGACAAATTCTTTATTTTCGAGGGTAATAGTTAAGTATTGGCGTGCTTTTTTACATCCAGTCCCCGCCCTGATACACAGTCTACTCTACACAATGCTACATATAGATCATAGCATGCACTACACGATACTACATAAAGTCATAACATGTGTACACAATACTACATAAGAGGCAGAGAGAGAGAGAGAAAGAGAGAGAGAGAGGGAGAGAGTGGGGTGACAGGGCAGGACAACATTCTTTATTTTCGAGGACAATACATACGCACCCATGTGCTTCTTTACGTCCAGTCCACAGACAGAGAGACGATAGACATCAAGAAAAGAGACTTCTTTGGGGGGGGAAACGAGGAAACGTTCTCTTTTTTCTCCACCTTCTTTTCCCAGTTCCATTTCTTCGTCTCCTCATCGCCCCACCTCTCCCGCCCCGCACCCCCCACACCCCTTCCTCCCCCCTTGCTTTCTCAGATGATATCTGCAGTTGCCCGTTGTTGTTAACGACTGAACGACCACTTTATTTCTTCTTCTTTTTTTGTTCTTTTCTTTTCTCCTGTCTGCTCCTCCTCTTCCAGCTCGTTTTTTCTATCCTGGTCAGAAAAGGACACAGAAACCTTGTCCTTTCTTTGATCTTCTTCCGACTGTCTGTCTGTTGCCGTGGGTGGCCATGATCAGGGCACTAAGCGCCCTGGGTTTTTAACAGCCAAACGTGGCGGCTCTTACGTCTTTTCCTGCTTGACTGGGTTCCTTTCATGTTTCTCAACCGTTTCTTTTTTCTTTCTTTTTTTTTTTTCTCTCTCTCTCCCCCCTCTGCCTCCCTCACCTGTTCTGTGAGTCCTGTGAATGATGCCTTGTGTGCTTGATGGTAGAGAGGAGAGAAGAGAAAGAGGGAGACAGAGACAGACAGATACACTGACTGAGAGACAGAAAAGGAGATAGAGAAAGAGACAGAGACAAAAGAGAGACAGGACAGACAGGAACAGACAGACAGATCAATAAAGAGAGTGACTGGGTCTGAATCCTTTACTCATTTGGCCATAGGCCATTCCCATGGATGAGAACACAAGCACGAAAAAGCATTATCAATTGACAGAACAATAAATAGACGATACTATCAAAACAGAGAAATGAACAGTCATGATACGAGAGACAGGGGTACGGAAACACAGAAAGACGGGGGATGAAGACAAAAAAAAAAAAAAGAAACAGACAGAGAAAGACAGGGACAGACACAAAGCAACAGAGAGAGAGAGAGAGAGACAGAGAGACAGAGACAGAGAGACAGAGAAGACAAGACAAGACAAATTATTTTCGAGGATAATGGTTAAGTACTGGCGCACTTTTTTACATCCAGTCCCCGCCCTGATACACAGTCTACTCTACACAATGCTACATACAGATCATAGCATGCACTATACAATACTATATAAAGTCATAACATTCTACACAATACTACATAAAAGGCACACAGAGAGAGAGAGAGAGAGAGAGAGAGAGAGAGAGAGAGAGAGAGAGAGAGAGAGAGAGAGAGAGAGAACTTTTGGGAGAAAGCAAAGAAACGTTCTCTTTTTTTTTCTTCTCCTTTTTCCTTTCCCAGTTCCATTTCTTCTTCTCCTCGCCCCCCCAACTCCCCCCCCCCCCCCCCAAATACCCCCCCCCCCCCTTGCTTTCTCAGATAATATCTGCAGTTGCCCGTTGTTAACGACTGAACGATCAGTTTATTTCTTTCTTTTTTTCTTTCTTTCTTTTCTCTTGTCTGCTCCTCCTCTTCCTGCTCGTCTTTTTTTTTCTCCTGGTCAGAAAAGGACACAGAAACCTTGTCCTTTCTTTGATCTTCTTCCGACTGTCTGTCTGTTGCCGTGGGTGGCCATGATCAGGGCACTAAGCGCCCTGGCTTTTTAACAGCCAAACGTGACGGCTCTTACGTCTTTTCCTGCTTGACTGGGTTCCTTTCATGTTCCTCAACCGTTTTTTTTGTTGTTGTTGTCGTTTTTTCCCCACAGTTCTATGAGTCTTGTGAATGATGCGTTGTGTGCTCGCTAGCTTGCGTGCTTGTTTGGTCTGTCCATGTCGATGAAAGGAGGGCTTTGGTCAGTTCAGATGCATGCTAGCCACAAGGACACGCTTTATGGCAAGTGCTTACAACTTAATCAGGGAAACGAAACAAAAATCACTGCAGTGAAATATCTACAAAGCAAAGCAAAGAAACGAAACATAAAAAAAGGAGACCAATTACGAACAGGAAAACTTAACACGCATGCATGTTCGCGTAACAGACGTGGAATGATTTGGTACACGACCATTAAGATAGTGAATTCGTATCCATCAAGTCCAGGTGCCAGTTACATTGCTTGTTTCTAACTTTTTGACAGTTACACGTGACTAAATGCCTACGTTGACCGAACTATGCCATTGGTCAGTTCCGGGTTACGACCATGCTAGGTTCTTCCGTCCGAGCAATGCAACTGGCTCCAGGGCTCGGGATAGCAAAGTGAGACCCAATTCTCTCCTTTCAAAGGTTTAACCTTCCCCCAACCGAAGTCAGGTACCCATTAACACCTGGGTGGAGAGAGGAAATAAACATGGAGTAAAGTGACTTTCCAAAGGACACAATGCCATGCCAAAACTGGGCTTCGAACACTGATCACTGGTGAACACTGGATCAGAAGTTTAATGCCAAACCGATTCTGCCACGGTGATACTCTGTGCATTTTTATTGTTAACACATTTTGGCAAAGAATGGGGGGCTGTATGGAAATCAATGGCAAACCAACAAATGGAGGAAAAAAAAAGAATGACGGGGCAAGATATTCCATCACAGTCTATGATAACTTATCCTTTGTTTACCTTTAATTTTCCTTTCTTTTCTTGTATTCCTTCCCTCCTTCTTTCTTTCCTTTTTTCTCTGTTCATTCTAGTTGTTTATCATATTGATGGTATGGGGTGATTTTTATGTTTATCTGTTACTTTTTTTCACCTTATATTGTTGCTGTTGTTGTTATGATGGCTTATAGGCAGCATTTGCTCCAGAAATATTGCAACAACAAATCGAAAGTATTTATGACGACAGATAATGAAATGCATGATCAGGTTTGTTATGATCATTCAGGTATTTGGTGTAAAATAGATATTGTCTTTTGTTTGTTTTGCTGATATCATTCACAGCATGGTGATATTCATTTTATCACTTGGTGTGAACGTGAACGAATGTGTGTTGGTGTTGTTTGTGTGTGTGTGTGTGCGTGTGGCTGTTTAGTGTGTGCGTGTGGCTGTTTAGTGTGTGTGTGTGTGTGTGTGTGTGTGTGTGTGTGTGTGTGTGTGTGTGTGTGCGCGCGTGTGTGTGCGTGTGTGTGTGTGTGTTTACGCGCGTGTGTGTATGTATGCGCGGGGGGCTGATACGTACAACGCATACTTAAGTATGTTTAAATATTTGTATGCGTTGTACTTATGTGAGACTGTATTTTGCTTGTCACAATTTGGTGTGCATATGTAACATTGATGTGATGAGTCATGTATAAAACCACGTCTTTTGTAAAGCGCTGAGAGCAGACTTCTGGACAGTGTCCTAAAAAGTATCCATTATTATCAATATGTATAACAAAAAATGCCAACAACAACAACAGCAGCAACAACAACAATCATCCTCATCATCCTCATTATTATTATTATTATTATTGTACATGACACTGCACTTGGCCCCTTTTTTGTACACATTAATATATATGCATTCAAGTACGAAAAACCATAAGCAAACACGCGCGTGCACAAGTAAACGCACAAACACACACACACATACACGCACGCACGCACACACACGCGCTCACACACACACACACACACACACACACACAAGGAGTTCGAGAAGCAAGTTAGTCCATAAGATGGTAGACAGATCGGGAGAGGTCCGTTTTTGGAGACAGTTTGAGACTGAACCGAGCAATCCACGTGACAGACAGCGAAGGGCACTTTGTCCCAGACTACGAGGCCAAGAAATTAGCAAGACCGCTGAGATTCGGATCGACAGACTATAAAGCAAAGATGCAAACGTGTTGTTGTTTTCAGCGCAGCCGACCGAGTGTTAGGGGTTAGGGGTAGAGACAAATCTAAGCGCTTTCACACCAGTCATTCACACCCATGCATAACTCTAAAACTGAAGAAACTGAAGACAAGGAAGAGGTAGTGGAGGGAGGCTATCTTGTGAAGAGGTGGGTTTTAAGGCCAGACTTGAAAGCGCTGAGTACGGAGACCTGACGAAGCGAAAGAGGAAGTTCATTCGAAATACAAGATCCAGAGACAGAGAAAGAACGGCGTCCAACAGTGGAGTGTTTGAATCTAGGTATGCGTAAACTGAGTAGATTCGAAGCCGATCGTAGAGAGCGAGAAGAAGTGTAGAGGTGAAGGCAGCCACAAAGATAGGAAGGGGCAGATTTGTGAATACATTTATGACATAGAGTGCTGATCTTATACTTTATTCTGTGTGAGACAGGTAGCCAGTGGAGATGTTGCAAAAGAGGAGTGATGTGCTCAGATCTTTTATTTCTGAAGACGAGTCGGGCAGCAGAGTTTTGTATGCGCTGCAGGGACTGAATGGATGAAGCAGGCAAACCAGACAATAGGGAGTTACAGTAGTCAAGGCGAGAGATAATGAGAGCAAATGTGTGCAGAGAACATAGGTAATTATGATGTCAATGATTAGTTGGTGGGTAAAAATGTGCATGAAACACAGTGTGGTCATCATCAGAACAGGATATGGTGGTCATATCAAGGACTTCCCGCTATCGATGTTTGTTTGTCTGTGCCTATTTTTGTTCACTTCTCTCTCTCTGTCTGTCTCTCTATTTCTCTCACTCTCACTCTTTCTCTGTTCACCGTCTGTGTGTGTGTGTGTGTGTGTGTGTGTGTGTGTGTGTGTGTGTACATTTGTACGTGTGTGCGCGTGTGTGTGTACGCGCGCGCATGTGTGTGTGTGTGTGTGTGTGTGTGTGTGTGCCCGCACCCCTCCCCCACCTCCTCCGCGCCCCCCACTCCACTCCCACGGTCAATCCGCGCTTCAATTTCAGCGCCGATTTATTGGCCCCCAACTTTGGGGTACAGAGAAACGTGATGACATCACAACTCCAATGATAACTTCGTCGCGAGAAAGGCGACCAGACACTTTAAAACCACACAGCAGGAAGAGGCGGGCAGTGAGGCGAAATAATGACGTCATTATCCCCCTCGCTCTCTCCCCGTGATTGCGTAATCGGTGACATCATAAGGAATGAGAGGAAGGGGCAAGAGGCTAACAAACAACCACCTTGATGGAGACACGATCACAGCGACTGGGGGGCACTCCTGAAGCCGTATTCAAGAGACCGTCGTGCCTGCAGGCAAATGTGTACCTGCGGGTAATAAGCCTGAGGCGAGGTAAACTGCCAGAGGGTAAGCAATATCCGGTATCAGGAACACAAGAGCCCACCCACGGGTCTACAAACCCGAAGGCAATTTACCTAAGTACCTGCCAAAGGTGACTCCGCACGAAGCAGTGGTAAACATGGCGGATCCTTTTGTAAAATTGTTGTTTTTTTTTAAGGAAATCCGACATGCTTTACGGAATGCACGTGTTTTGGGGATGGGGGTGGCGGCTTATGGGATCTTTAACCTGCGTATTTGATCACCTGCATACAGCAGGTTCATACACTAGCAGATTTGTACATCTGTTGAACTGGGAGAATGGAAAAATCTAAACCCATTACCCACCTGGCCCCCGTGATCAGGATTCGAACCCGGGACTGTCAGATTGAAAGTCCAAAGCTTTAACCACTCGGCTGTAATGCGCTTGGTTTTACTACGCGGCTTCGTTTCGCAACACGTCAGATCCGACAATAGCCTTTTGGGGGTTAAAAAAAAGAAGGTAACCACGACCTGCACGACAACCCAATTTCAGCAAGTCAGCCGACCGCTTCAATTAACTGGCACCAGACCTGGAAAGGAACTGTGTGGGAAGGTTGACGTTATCTCGGGCCTCTTCTCCGTGATTCAGTGACATCGTGAGGAGAATGGAAAACAACACTCTCAGGCATGCACACCGAAATGGCATCGGTGGAGAGACAGAGAGCGTAAGGTTAACAAGTTTTCATGTGCCATGTGTAAAATGTGTGCGTGCGTGCGTGCGCGCGCGCGCGCGCGCGCGCGTGTGTGTGTGTGTGTGTGTGTGTGGTAGGTCAACAGTAAGATTTCATATATTGCTTTCTTCTGGTTTGTTGTTTGTTGTTGTTAATGATGGTGGTGGTGGTGGTGGTGGTCGTGGCGTCGTTTTAATGCGTTGTGCATATATTGAAATTTATTCACTTAACATAGGAAGATTGATGTGACGCTCAATACGTGGGAAGCTGCAGCCTCAAAATGATCGGCTTTGAGGCAAACGTAGGGCAGAGACAGGCCCGTCAAACTCTGAGAAGACGCGAGCCCAGCCCAGCATACCAAAAGGCAAAGAGACGTGAGAAGAAAGGCCCAAAGCCACAGAGACAGAGCAGCATTAGAAAATACATGTGCGCATTTTGTGGGAGGGACTGTCACTCCTGTGTTGGCTCTGTCCAGCCATACTCACCACTTAGAGCACAACTCCATAGCCCCCCCCCCCCTTTCCCCCCCACCCCCACCCCGCCCGAGACTGGTGGACTCATTCATTCGTATTTGTATTCCTCTTTTTTTGTCACAACAAATGTCTTTGTGCACAAATCGGGTTGCTCTCCCCAGGGAAAGCGCGTTGCTACACTGACAGCGCCACCCATTTTTTTGGTGCTTATTTTTCCTGCCTGCAATTTTATTTGTTTTCCTATGCAAATGGATTTTGAAACTGTAAGGTTGTTGTGGGTAGACGAATTCATAAATCTGGTATTGTATTGTGCGCTTGTGTGTATATATGTCTCTGTTTTAATCATTCGTTTTGTATCGATGTGTTAGAATATAACTGAACATAAGCAGACCGATAAGCAGACAGACCCACAGACGAAGGAGACTCACAAACAAACGGAGGAGGGCGGGGGAGGGGGGGGGACCGGTGGGGGGGGGGGGATGCACACAACAAAATAATACACTCATCAACAACGATTTAAATACTAATCACCTGACAGATTAATACATGACAGACCAATCCCTGATTATTCAAACTAATCTTAACACTGTATCTTCAAACGAAAAAAAACAAAAACAGTACACAGTCACTAATCACACCATTCATACACAGACTGAAGAACTTCCCACTGGCAGTCCTACAAGATGTAAAGTCCACACAGAAATCGCTATCTGCTCACCATTCATTCACTGACTAAACACAGACGGGATAAAATGTCTATTGTAAAATAATCAGCTTAGGACTTACGTTATTGGAACAGTCTGATGAAGCCTACTTTATCTTCGTTGTGAGCCTTCTTGGTCTGACTGTGGACTCGTATCATGAAAGTATGCTGTCGATACCGTTTTAGGTACACTGACAATAGTAGTTGGCAATGAGCATACTGAGAATGAATACAGTTTATAATATATGTATATGGTTATTATGTATATATATATATATATATATATATATATATATATATATATATATATATGTGTGTGTGTGTGTGTGTGTGTGTGTGTGTGTGTGTCTGTGTCTGTGTCTGTGTGTGTATGCGTGTGACTCTCTCTCTTTCTCTCTCTGCGGCAAAAACATCTGAACTCTGAAGGTCAATCGTATGTTCACTTGATGAAGAATGGTTCTGTTTACAGTATTCATAAACTATGCATTTATATACTTAATGCCCTGAAGATACGACAGGAATTCTGTGACAACAATGATGAAAGTTAGAATTAATTTACCATGCACGAGAAGCACTTTTGTTCTACAGGTTAAGTTAGTACGTATTTTACATTTTGTTGTGGCTGAGTGATCACCATATTGTGTACTTTTGACCTCTTTCTAGGGGCCGGAGGCCTGGAGATTAAAGTTTTGTTCTTGTTCTTGTTCTTGTTCTCTCTCTGTGTGTGTGTGTGTGTGTGTGTGTGTGTGTGTGTGTGTGTGTGTGTGTGTGTGTGTGTGTGTGTGTGTGTGTGTGTGTGTGTGTGTGTGTGTGTGTGTGTCTAGGTATTAGAGCTTAGAGTTTCAAAATGATACCTATATCACAAATTTACAAACGAGAACATACAAAATGTCATTGCTTTCTTAAACATCAGCTAAAACGCACGCAAATGTACGGCGTAAATTTGTGAACAGAATGGTTGCTGATTGACTATAATATGATAAATTGATGTACTGTGCTTATCCTTGTGTTGAAGATTTGCATTGCGTCTGTTTGTGTCATGACGAAACTAACTCTCTGTCTCACTCTCTCTGTGCACAAACACACACGCACATTCTCTCTCTCTCTCTCTCTCTCTCTCTCTCTCTCTCTCTCTCTCTCTCTCTCTCTCTATATATATATATATATATATATATATGATGTCATGCCAATACTGTGGTGACAGTCCCTCCAACAATTCATGCGCGCGTAATATATATAAATATATATATATATATATATATATATATATATATATATATATATATATATATGTGTGTGTGTGTGTGTGTGTGTGTGTGTGTGTCTGTGTCTGTGTGTGTGTCAGTGTGTGTGCACGTGCGTGCAAGTGTGTTTGCACTATTGTGCCTGTGTGCGTATGTATATTTGTGCGTGTTTGCAAATGTGTATGTGCGCACGTGTCTATATATGTGTTTGGATGTTTGGATGTGTGTGTGTGTGTGTGTGTGTGTCTGTGTGTGTGTGTGACTTGACTTGACTTGACTTGACTTGACTTCATTTATTGTCATAAAATCCCGAAGGATTAATAGACACAACAAAGAACAAAGGGAACAAAGAAATAAACCGTCATCTAATACGCATGCACTGAAATACATAGTTGGCAAGTGTTTTTTGACAGTCATCGCAGGTGAATAAATCACTTGGTTTTAGTATATTGTTTTGTATTTTTCTAGAGATCACATTTGATTGATGATCATACTGCTGTATAGTAGTGATTAGATGGCTTCGCAAATTATGAAATAAGATACACGAATCTAAGAAATGCAATTCATCTTCAACAACTTCACATATAGCACATAACCTCTCTTCTCTGGGAATGTTTGCATATCTTCCTCGTTCGATGTTTAAATAATGTGCGCTTATTCTGAGTTGACAAAGAGCTTGTTTGTGAGCAGGATCGATTTTATCAGTTAGATAATTCTCAATTTGATAATCGTTTCTTTTAATTTTGTTGCAGAAATCTAATCTACTGTATTCAGTTTTTCTCTGTTTCCAGAATTGTAATATCTATGTGTGTGTGTGTGTGTCTGTGTGTGTGTGTGTGTGTGTCTGTGTGTCTGTGTGTGTGCGTGTATCCACTTCGCGCATCCGTGTGTGCAAATGTTCGTGCACATATCCATTCCCGCTCGTGCACGTGAAAATAATTATTTTCATGGACAAAGATGATACTGTTTTTTTCCCGTTGGATACATGTGTCTCTGCCCTCCTCTGCATTGCCCGCGCATCCTCAAACTAGTCTCTGCGTGCAGTGTACAGATAAATGGGTGTGTTCCTGTGAGAGAGACAGTCACATAGACAGAGACAGAGAGACAGGAACTTGAAGACAATCAGAGAGACCAAGGAGAGAGACCAGTAAGAAAGAGAGACAAAGAGAGAGAGAGAGAGAGGGGGGGGGGGAGAGTCACAGAGAGAGAGAGAATGCGAATGCGAAATGTTTTATACAGTTTAGGCGAAGGCCTCTTACTGAAGGGGGCAATCATACAGCAATAACGCAAGGGTGAGAGAGAGAGAGAGAGAGAGAGAGAGAGAGAGAGAGAGAGAGAGAGAGAGAAGGGGAGACAGAGACACAGAGAGAGAGAGAGAGAGTGACAGAGTCAGAGAGACAGTGAGAGACAGAGACAATGAAGGTAAGACAGAGATACTGAGACCGAGAGAGACCGAGAGACCGAGACCGAGACAGTGACAGAGTCAGAGAGACAGTGAGAGACAGAGACAGTGAGAGACAGTGACAGTGAAGGAGAGAGAGACAGAGAGACGGGGACTGACATAGATAGACGGAAAATGTACAGACAGAGAAATAGAGATTGGAAAAATTTTCTGGTGTGTGCTTTCGCACGTACGTGTACATGTGCATGTGAAATGTACGGTGACTGATTGATGTTTTCAGTCTGGAGCGGTTAGAAATGGGCTGTTACAGTGATGCGAAGTGCCACTGCACAACCAAGGCCACTGTACACTCTATCTGTTGTAAGCGCATCGTGTGTGTGTGTGTGTGTGTGTGTGTGTGTGTGTGTGTGTGTGTGTGTGTGTGAGTGTGTGTGTGGGTGTAAATGTATGTATGTATGCTTGTGTATATAGATCTCTCTCTCTCTCTCTCTCTCTCTCTCTCTCTCTCTATATATATATATATATATATATATATATACACACACATTAAGAGAGAGAGATTATATTGGTTTTTTTTTTTGTTGGTTTGGGGAATTTTGTTTTTTGTTTTTTGTTGTTGTTTTTTTTGTAAGGGCGTGTTTTCATTCTAATATCATCATCTTAGGTGAACAGACAATAAATAAATGAACGAACGACCTGTGTGGGTGCGTGCGTGCGTGCGTGTGTGTGTGTGTGTGTGCGCGCGCGCGCGCGCGCGTGTGAATGTGTGTGGACTCGACTCGACTCGACTTAATCTATTGTCATATATATATTAATGATTAATGGACACAACAAAAGAACATTTTGTTCAAAAACAAAACACACACACACACACACACACACACACACACACACACACACACGCATGCAACAGACACACACACGCACACATACGCACGCGCGCGCGGCGAGCGTGCATCAGATAGATTGTGGCAGTGGTCTCTGTTGTGCAGTGGCACTTTACATCACTGTAACAGCCCATTTCTAAACGCTTCATGATAAAAACATCAATCACCATACCACACGTGTACCCACACACCAACCTCTATGGGTTTTTTGTTTTGTTTGTCTTTGTGTGTGTGTTTGTGTGTGTGTGTGTGTGTGTGTGTGTGTGTGTGTGTGTGTGTGTGTGTGCGTACAGACGATCGCGCGAAATAACATGATGTTTTTCGTGTTTGTTTGTTTGTTTTTCTTTCAGAGTCCCACGTTTCCATGGACGATGAAACACAAATATACGTTAAATAAACACCTTTATGCCAGCTCAGCTGAGAAGTTCGTCTAGTTCACAATGTTCCATCAGTTCCTGTCCACGTCTGGCCTCTGAGTGACACTACGAAGCTATCCTGTATTTGTTGCAGACTTTTCCTTCCTTCCTACAGAATACTAGAATACTTTAGTATACACTCCGCGAACCAGCAAGTTTCGACTGAGAGTTAGATGAGCATCAGTTTAGAGACAGTTCTGATGTTAACACCCAACGCTTAGAAAAAAAAAAATATGTGTGTGCTTTACTAAAACAGTATAGTATTGTATTACCCTTTATTGTCACAACAGATTTCTGTGTGAAATTCGGGCTGTTCTCCACAGGGAGAGCGCGTCCCCACCCCCTTTTTTTTCTACCTGCAGTTTTTATTTGTTTTCCTATCGAAGTGAATTTTTCTACAGAATTTGCCAGGGACAACCCTTTTGTTGCCGCGGGTTCTTTTATGTGTGCTAACTGTATGCTGCATATGGGACCTCGGTTTATCGTCTCATCCGAATGACTAGCGTCCAGACCACCACTCAAGGTATAGTGGAAGGGGAGAAAATACTGGCGACTGTGCCATGAATCGAACCAGTGCTGTCAGATTCTCTCGCTTCCAATGCGGACGCGTTACCTCAAGGCCATCACTCCACATCATGTGCATCATCTTAGAGACAGTTATGTTGATAACACCCAACGCTTAGAAAAATTGATTGATGTGTGTGGGTGCTATGTTGCTTCAATAAAGTCTGATGTGAACAACCACTTGAGATATCCATTGTCAGGCAACGTTACGGGGGCTATGGTTTCCAGATTTGCCACATAACTTATCCCCACCCCAAACCCCCTAAATGTCTTGTTCTGTTAGCCCAGTCATGGAGAAAATATAATGCAGGTGGGTTTTTTTACCTGGAACAAAAACGTTCTGTTTACGGACTTCACATACTTGGAGACTTTCAGACTGTCCAGCAATAGATTTCCCAGAACCACCACCGACAACAAGCTTCGCTGTCTAACCAGGGGCACACGTTGAATTTAATCGGAAGACAGGGAGGCACAAGGAACGGGAAATGAAAACGCGTCCGTCAGAAGAAGAAAAAGAAAGTGGTGATGATGATGATGATGATGGTGATGGTGACGATGATGCTGATGATGCTGCTGCTGATGATAACGATAGAAGAAGAAGAAGAAGACGAAGGAGGAGGAGGAATGACGTTGGCGATGATGACTGTGGTGACAATGACGACGATGGTGACGATTTGGTTTCAGATTTTACTCTACAGTATTATGGACTCAGACTGCCTGGGATGCGCTCACTCCGGAAACAAATCAGCCCCAATTTCTCACTAAGATCTATGATGTTACACAAAAAGTCAATCATATATACCACATTTAGGGAACGCAGTGCACTGTAATATGGATTCGCCTTACCTGTCCTACAATGAATCGAGGTTGATGTACTTATACACACACACACACACACACACACACACACACACACATATATATATATATATATATATATATATATATATATATATAT
This sequence comes from Babylonia areolata, assembly GCF_041734735.1. Lineage (NCBI taxonomy): Eukaryota > Metazoa > Mollusca > Gastropoda > Neogastropoda > Buccinidae > Babylonia > Babylonia areolata. Next base: position 42,956,544 of record NC_134899.1, on the reverse strand, counting down.
ATGTGTGTGTGTGTGTGTGTGTGTGTGTCTGTCTGTCTGTCTCTCCGTCTGTCTGCCTGTCTCTGTATCTATTTAATGTATGGTTTGTGTTTGAAACGAGGCAGGACTGTAATCTTTCTGTCAATAGTTGCCGGTGGATGCAGCAAGACCATGTTCGCAGCAAAATTGATTAACGGTTAGTTTTAAATCTGGTGATGTCCGCGGAATGTGTTACATGAAAGCAGAACTAACAGTTACAATAAATAGTAACAAATAAATGTGACCTTTTTTTTTTCTCAACGCACTCTCTCTCTCTCTCTCTCACACACACACACACACACACACACATGCGCGCACGTGCAAGCACACACACACACACACACACACACACACACACACACACACACACACACACACATACATACATGATAATGGAAAGGTAGAATAAGAAAAAGGATGTTCCGTGCGCATGAGAGACAGACATCAGACAGACAGAGACACAGAGAGATACAGACGCAGACAGACACAGCCAGGGAGACAGACAGAGAGAGAGACTTAGAAAGAGAGAGTGGGACAGAGAGAGAGAGGGAGGAGGACAGAGAGAGATAGAGCTGAAAACAGAGGTGGGAAGACAGTGAAACAGATACAAAGACAGACAGACAGACAGAGACACAGAAAGATACAGACGCAGACAGACACAGCCAGGGAGACAGGGACACAGAGAGACACTTAGAAAAAGAGAGAGGGACAGAGAGAGAGAGAGAGAGAGAGAGAGAGAGAGAGAGAGAGAGAGAGAACTCAGAACTCAGAACTCAAAACGTTTTTATTCAAGGATTAAGATTTTAGGCATTGCCTATTCTTCCAATCTGTCCTTGCTAACCTACATCTAGTACAAATAGCACACACATAAATGAAAGGAAAAAGTTTTCATGCAGAATTGTATACATAATGAAGAAAACACACACCCCCCCCCCCCCCCCGGCCCCCACACACACCCCCACATCTGTGCATACACATGCATACACACACTGACGCTCGCGTGCGAGCGCACACACATACATACACACACACGCACACACACACACTGACAGCATCCCCTCACTCCCCCCCCCCCCCCCCCCCCCCCCCCCCCCCCCCCCCCCCCCCCCACACACACACACTAAGATTGACAGATGGATAGGACAGTGATTCACAGAGAGAGAGAGAGAGAGAGAGAGAGAGAGAGAGAGAGAGATGTCATCAATATAGAAGTTCCAGAAACATCCGGGTGTTTAAAAGGTACAGTATTGTTACTGTCTCTGAAATCTATGTTGGCAAGTGCAGCATACTACAGTGACTACCACCATCACCAATATTACTTGAACACTTGTCACGATTATGATAGAACGAAATGAATAGATTATGCATGCATAAGAAATAGAACGAGAGAAAAAAAAAGAAAAAAAAAAGAGAGAGGGACAGAGAGAGAGAGAGGAGGAGGATGCGGAGGACAGAGACAGAGGGGGCTGGGGGGGGGGCGAGGACAGAGAAAGACAGAGCTGGAAACAGAGGTGGGAAGACAGGGAAACAGAAACAGAGACAGACAGACAGACAGACAGACAGACAGAGATGGGCGACAAAACAGGCAGAGCAGCAGAAACAAGACAAGAGAGAACTTTTAATTATATTGGAGGATAACAGATGAGCACTGGTGTGTTTCACAACGCCCCGTCCTCAGAAGGAAATAAAGACCAAAAACATGCTGATAGGGGACTGCCCAATGGGGAAGAAGGGAAGAGAGAGAGTTATATATAAAGAAGGGGGGAGAACGAAAAAAAAAGACGTTTGATTTCTTCTACTTTATTTTGTCCCTTCATACCTCCTCCTTGCATTCCGAGATAGCAAACAGCAGTTGTTAATGACCGAATGACCAGTTAATTTTTTTTTTTTTTTTTTTTCTCTCTCAACGTCTCGCCCCCTCTTCTCCTCCTCTGCCCTCTTCATTAGAAAAGGACAGAAACCATGCCCACCCACCCTCCGATCCATCCTGTCTTTATGTCTCTTGCCGGTGTGTAATCCCTTGTTGTTACAGTTCGTATCATCATTCATAGCATTAATATTCAGATTCATATCATGACTATTATTATCATTATCATTATTACTATTGTTATTATTATCATCATCATCATCGTCATCATTATCATTATGGTGATGATGATTATGATGATCATTATCATTATTATTAACGTTATTATCATTATTAATAGTAGTAGTATCATTAGTAGTATCATTATTATCAACATCATTATCTATGTCATTTATGTATTTATAATTTATTTCATTGTATTTTAATTACTTATTTATCTACTTTTTTTAACTATCGCAGACCTGACTGGGTGCGTTGGGTTACGTTGCTGGTCAGGCATCTGCTTAGCAGATGTGGTGTAGCGTATATGGATTTGTCCGAACGCAGTGACGCCTACTTGAGTAACTGAACTGAACTGAACTGAACTCTGCAAAGAACACCCGGAGTTTTAAGAGGCAAACATCACGGTGTCGTTCACGCCACACTGTACCTGGCAGAGCCATTTCGTCTGTCTTATTTCTTTCATGTTCTTCAAGGCCTGACTAAGCGCGATCGGTAATGTTGACGGTTAGTCAGACATCTGATTAACAGAAGTGGTGTAGCGTACGTGGTTTTGACCGAATGGCAGTGACGCCTTATTGAGTAACTGAACTGACCAAAACTGACCTGAACTCAACTGAACTGAATAAACTCCGCAATAAACGCCTAGAGTTTTTAACAGCCAAACATCACGGTGTCGTTTACGCCACATTGTACCTGGCAGAGACATTTAATTTTTCTGAGTTGTATCATATTTCTTTCGTGTTCCTAAAGGCCTGACTAAGCGCGATCGGTAATGCTGATGGTACGTCAGACATCTGATTAACAGAAGTGGAGTAGCGTATGTGGCTTTGAACGAATGGCAGTGACGAATTATTGAGTAACTGAACTGAACTGAACTGAACTCTGCAATGAACGCCTGGAGTTTTAAAAGCCAAACATCACGGTGTCGTTTTCGCCACATTGTACCTGGCAGAGCCATTTAATCTTTCTGAGTTGTATCATATTTCTTTCGTCGTCCTCAAGGCCTGACTAAGCACGTTCAGTTTCACCGATACCTGGATGGTTGGTCAGGGGTCTGCTTAACAGAAGCGATGTAGCGCATAAAGGTTTGCACAAACGGCAATGACGCCTACTTCAGTGACTGAACTAAACTGAACTGATCTTTCATATTCGGCTCTACTGGCTTCACGTCGTTTGTGTGAATGAAGGCTTGTGTCTTTGCGTTCGTGAGCGTGCATGCTTGTTTGGTGTGGTTTGGTCGGACATGGAGATCAACAAAGATGAAACATAATTTGAGGGAAAAAAAAGAAGAAATAATAAATCCAGGAATGAAATAGCAAGGGTGATCAAAACAAGCGGGGAACAAAACAGCTCACAAGAGCGTGACAAATATTATGAGAGCTGGGGGAGTGGTGGGGAATGGAGAGGGTTTGAAGGAGGGAGGGGAAGATGGGGGGGGGGGGGGGGGGAGGTGAGGGGAGGTAAACAGCGGTGAAGGTTTCCAGAATTGCAGGCCAGAAAACACCCCTTTTGTTTTCTTATCGCTCCCAGACGCTCTGAGCACCTCTGCTGTCATGACAACGCCAAGCTGCCTAAATCAGTGGGAGACAGTGGAGTGTGTGTCTGGAATGGTGTGGGAGGGGGGGGGGATGAAAAAGATGTTCAAACCATATTTAAGTTCCACGTTTTCAAGACCCTTACTTGGCTATGAAACTATTTGTTTTATATTTGTTGATAACGGATTCATTAAAAAGAAAGAAAAAAAAAAGAAATTTTATTTAGTTTCTTGTTAAAGCTGATATTGTTCTTCTCAGTTGTAACTGCCGAAACATTAGCATGACATAGGCACTGATGGACGCGTATGACGTAATTAAAAGATTTCACAGAATATTTCATTGGACAATCACTTTTTATGTTGCTGTTGTTGTCATCAATGAAGAAAAAAAAAAAGTGAACAGAGAAGATGACAGGCATCAAATTTATGGTGATATCATGACAACGGACAGGAAATCTTTTTATGTTAAAAAATGGTGCTTATATACAAACAAATAAATGATGGAGGCACCTCACGGAAATTTTCATTCGCATCATTAATAAAAACAAAAACTGTTCTTAAGGACAGAAACCAATCCGTTTTATGCATGATCATTAATGAGAACACATGTCCTGTCGTAAGAACTACAGCACAAAGTAAAGATCTGTTCAGCACACCGAGAGCAGAAAATGAAGACAGAATGCTTTCACTCGCAAAATATGTCTCCGAGGTATTTAAAAAAACGATAGCTCCGAATACTCATTAATCACTTCAGACTCTCTCTGGGTTCTAGGAGAGAGAGACAGCGTAAGTT
>NC_134899.1:42947110-42949610 GCF_041734735.1 Babylonia areolata | reverse complement strand
ACATCAAACTCCTTGAGACTAATAACGCTTGCAGTGTTGATGCATAAGACATTCAGCTGAAAAAGAGAGACATTTGTCAGGTGCGCTAATAACAAACACGGTACTGAATATCAGCTAATAGCACTATAGAATGGCCCATCCCTGTGTTCACAATCTCACTACTTTCAGAGTGAAGCAGTGTTGAAGCACCTCAAGGACTGTGAAGGGAAACATAGCTGAATAGACCAACAGGCCGACAGACTGGAGACAGGACAGGCAGACAGAGAGAGGGAGGGAGGTAGACAGACAGACAGAAAGAGACGCTCACACACACACACACACACACACACACACACACACACACACACACACACACACAGACACACACACACACACACATATATATATATATATATATATATATATATATATATATAGAGAGAGAGACAGAGAGAGACACAGAGAGAGACAGAGACAGAGATTCCGACAGACAGACTGAGATACAGACAAACGGACGAGAGAGAGAGAGGGAGGGAGGGGGGCAGAGAGAGAGAAGGTGGGGAGGGAGAGAAAGAAACAGACGGACGGAAAGAAGCACAGAGAGAGTCAATGAATGAGAGCGAAAGAGAGAGAGAGAGACAGTATGGATGAGAGAGAGAGACAGTATGGATGAGAGAGAGAGAGACAGTATGGATGAGAGAGAGTGAGTGAGAAAGAGACAAACTGACAGATAGACAGAAGGACAGATGTAGAAAGACAGTTTGTGAGAGCAAAGGAGAGAGACACAGACAGACAGGCAGATGAGAAAGAGGGAGAGAGAGAGAGGCAGTGAGTGAGAGCGAGAGACAGATAGAGATAGAGAAAATGACAGACAGACAGACAGACAAACAGACGGATGGGGGGGGGGGGGGAGAGTGTGTGTGAGAGCGAGAGAGAAAAGAGTCAGACAGACCGACAGACAGACGGAGTTTGAGAGGGAGAGAGACAGACACACAGACAGACAGAGGGGTAGAGAAAGCGAGAGAGAGAGAGAGAGAGAGGAGAGAGAGAGAGAGAGACAGACAGACAGACAGACAAATGGAAAAATAAAACAACAGACACGCGTGTGTGCTTGCGCGTGTATACTTTTGCGTGTGAATGCTGACCCCAACGGTAAATTCCAGATCGTGTCCTAACCCATAACACATACGCCGTGTCCACAAAGCTGCATACCCTTCCCCAGCACCTTTTATTCCCTATACGCTGCGATATGTGTGAGTTATGACAGCAAGTGTTGGCCAGTTCAAGCAACACGAACTGAGGTATCCTATGTCGGTACGTACAGACATGCACAAGAAGCGCAATGCCGATCACAATTTTTTTTTCCGTTCATGTATGTCTTTACCTTTGGCATTGGATCAGCATTAAGACAGAGAGAGGAGATGAACATGCCTTAAAACCAAAATTATGAGCTCTAAGTTGCTCTCTCTCTCTCTCTCTCTCTCTCTCTCTCTCTCTCTCTCTCTCTCTCACACACACACACACACACACACACTATATCTGTCTCTCTCTCTCTGTCCTGATGATTTTCTCTCTCTCTCTCTCTCTCTACCTGCTTCTCTGTCACAAACACACGCACACACTCTCTCTGCGTGTCTCTTTCTCTCTGTGCTGATGATTCTGTGTGTGTGTGTGTGTGTGTGTGTGTGTGTGTGTGTGTGTGTGTGTGTGTGTGAATCATTTCTCCTGCTTTGCTCTCACTTGTATTAATAACACCCACCCACCCACCCACCCACCGTTCCTTTCTCCCACCCCCTCATTCTCGTCAACAAGTTTCGTTTCCCCAACACGTCGGATCCAACAACAGCCTTCAGGAGCGGAAACAAAAACGCTGACGCGGCAACGAAGTTTCAGCAAGTCACCAGACCCATTCAATTAACTGGCACACGATCTGGGAAGGAACTGAGCAGAAAGAATGACGTTATGTCATGGCCCTGCCTCGTGATTTGGTCATCAGTGACATCATCAGGAGAACAGAAAATAAAATAAAATATAAATACAGGTGTGAACATCGAAATGTGATTAACGGGGGTAAAATGTTGGCTTCCTCCAAAAATGCAGGTCAGTTCAGTTACTCAAGCACCAACAGTGCGCAAAATAAGATTAATGTAGTCGTGAGTGCGGGTGGGTGGTGGGGGATCTGCATTAAGATTTGATGCCAATGCGATCAATAAAGAGACATTTCAGAAAAAAAAGAAAAAAGAAAAAAAAAAAGAAATAAAAAGACAAATGCTTTCGGACAGCAAAACAACAGACTTACCAACATACAAACGACATGTATACCAGACCAACCAACAATTTATCAAGTGGGTGACGTGACCTAACAGGATGATTCCATCTAACAGATAAAAAGAAAATAATAAGATCAGAGTCCACAACAATCAGCTCTGTCCACACGCCACATGCGAACCAACCACGGACACACTGAAGGGCTTCCCACTGGAGGTCTAACAAGATGAAAGGTCCACACTGAAGCCCGCCT
>NC_134899.1:42942110-42944610 GCF_041734735.1 Babylonia areolata | reverse complement strand
CGTGCGTCTGTGCGTGCGTGCGTGCGTGCGTGTGTGTGTGTGTGTGTGTGTCTTTCACTGTTGGTGCGTGTGCTGGTGTGTGTGTGTGTGTGTGTGTTTGGTGCATGTGTGCGTGCGTGTGCGTGAGAGAGAGAGAGAGAGAGAGAGAGAGAGAGAGAGAGAGAGAGAGAGAGAGTGCGTGTCGTCTTTCACTCTGTGTGTGTGTGTGTGTGTGTGTGTGTGTGTGTGTGTGTGTGTGTGTGTGTGTGCTTGTTTGTGTTTTTTTTGTGTGCTTTGTGTGTGTGTGTGCGTGTGTGTGTGTGTGTATGTGTGTGTGTGTGTGTGTGCGCGCACGCGTGTGTTTGCGTGTGTGTGTGTGTGTGTGTGTGTGTGTGTGTGTGTGTGTGTGTGTGTGTGTGTGTGTGTGTGTATCTTTCGTGATTTGTTCTTTCTTTTTGTTTTGTTTTCTTTTTGTTTCTTGTTGTTGTTGTTGCTGGTTTGTTTGTTTTTAGAATGACCACAAGATCTGCAAGTCTAAATAGAGCGATTTGCTGAAATGTATGCTGTGAGCAGCTGTCTGGATTACAAGAGCAGAACACAGAAAAAAAATAAGACTTTCAAAACTTTTATCACTAGAAAACTTTATCAAACTGGAGAATTTTTGGTATAGCTGTCCCTTGAAAAGTGTCCTTGGCGTGTTCAGAAAAAGGTCGAAACGAACAAGAGTCCGTGGAGTCTGTTGGGGGACATTCAGAAACATCCCGCAATGTTCACGTCTCGCACTCAGACACTGAAGATGACATCAGGCATTCATTCCCTGGGGCCTTACTCTCTGAGAACTTTGTTCAAAACTCCACTGACTTTTGGTTTGGAGTACACTCGTCAGTTGGGTTGTCAGTCACGGAATAACGTTTGTAAAAAAAAAAAAAAAAAAAAAAAAAATATATATATATATATATATATATATATATATATATATATATATATCAACCCGTTTGCGTTCGTTTCTGTTTTCGACTTTCAAGGACTGTTCTTGCGACATCTGAACATAACTGCATGAAGGTGAGAAATGGTGTAAAGCTCCACAGTCAACACTTGGAATCTTGAATTTGAATGGGTATATGCGAAGCTGTATAGTCAACACTTGGAATCCTGAATTCTAAATGGGTATGTATAATAATATACCTATTCTTTTGATCAGTTTTTACGAGGATATATTTCCCCTTTTTTTTCATTCAAAAGTCATTATTGTTACCAGCAAATGCTTGCCTGACGTCACACCGTGAGGAAACATTACTCATCCAATCCCATAAGATGGTACAATCTGCTGCATGCTGCTTGTTTTCAGGGCAACACTCATGCCACCAATCAAACCGTTCAGAAAAAAATATACATACATACATACATAACTACATACATGCATATATATATATATATAGATAGATAGATAGATAGATAGATAGATAGATAGATAGATACAGATTATTAAACATTGCAACCCCTGGAAACGGAGTGTGGCTGCCTATATGGCGGCGTAAAAACGGTCATACACGTAAAAGCCCACTCGTGTACATACGAGTGAACGTGCGAGTTGCAGCCCACGAACGAAGAAGAAGAAGAATTACCATGAAATAAGGCTGGGTCAAAGACATTTTAGCAAATTAATGCGATAATCTGTTAAGATTAAAGAAAAAGGAATAAACTCAAATGCATGCAAGCTTCCTTCAAGAACAATTCATTTGTCCCATGTGGATTATATATATATATATATATATATATATATATATATATATATATAACTTCCTGAAACTATTCCAGGTTTCTTTGTACTGTTATGGCTTTTCATTGTGTGTTTGTCATATTTTCCTTTTTCTGTGAGGACAGCAAGAAAACAAACCTTATAAACGTAATCCTTTTGCCCTCAGGCCATCAGAAAAGTTCATTCGTTTCAAATGCAAAATATAAAACACAATAAAATATGTCCACCACCATCTATGACACAAACGGCCAAAGACCTTTTTTTTCTTTTCTTTTTTTCCCCAAGCAATGGGTGTCTGATACTCTCTTCAAAATCTTTGAGATATTTGTTTTCTGTATCATCTGTAAATCCATCTCATAATTACATTATTCAAACAGCATTTGCATTTCGCAGACCCCCCACACCCCCTTCACTTCTCTCTCTCTCTCTCTCTCTCTCTCTCTCTCTCTCTCAGCTTCCCTTGCTTGACAGCCAGCAAGACGCTGGATTCTCCAACTGTAAAAAAAATAATTACCGTTTTGAGAAGAAACAGAACGATCGTGCCTGTTGAGGGACTGCCGTCTACGCTGGAAACCATGCTTAAAGTCATGGTGCAAGACCTGACGCTGTCTTCTTTCAAACTAGAAGGCAGAGACGAACAAACTGTCGTCGTCCTCAGACTATCAACGGACCGGCCAATGCCATGTTGCTCACCAACACAGTACAGCTGTATACCACCGAAAATGTCCATCCCAGGTGAGCAGAGATTAAAGAAGAGCAAGT
>NC_134899.1:42904610-42937110 GCF_041734735.1 Babylonia areolata | reverse complement strand
ATTTGTTCCCTTTATTCAATGTTTGTTTCTTTTTCAGTTTTTTCACACATTTTCTTTCGTTCTTCATGTTCTTTTTTTTTCTTCTCTCATTCTCGCCTACTCTTTGGTTACAGCACCATCCTCAGTGGCCTCTCGAGAGTTTGACTCTTAGAACTGTTTCGCCTTGCCGCCATCCCTGTTTCGTCTACTCTGCTCTCTCTCTCTCTCTCCCTCTCTCTCTCTCCCTCTCTGTCTCGCTCACTCGCTCTCTCGCTCGCATACAAACATACAAGTACACACACATGCATACTCACGCACACGCACACACTCTATGTACGGATGAGTGTTGAAACTTTTTTGAACAGGTACATTTGTTGAGCCTAGTTTCTAGAAATTTAAAGTCCAGATTAATATTTTCATGATTATGTGCATTCAGCTAGAGTTCTTGAACTCCGAATACGCACTCAAACAAACAACGTTTAACCAGCTATCAAAAACTGCAAAGGAACGTGATCACTAATACAAGCATACTCTTCATATGCATATTTGTATGATATTGTATGACACTTTGTAGAGTTCTGTGGAATAATGTGACCGAGTTCATGCATCACTCTCGGATCCTGATCACCGGAACCAGTGCCATCCAGCAACTGACAGATTCGTTCACCCAGTCCTTTTTTTTTCTCCTAACAGTTCCAGTAGACATTCCCAGGGAGAGAGGCTCTCCCGAAATTGAAATATACCCCCAAAGGGAACCTAGAAAGAGGAATCATGAGGGTAAATTGAAAGACGCCGATGGCTGCGGCTGTTGGACAAATGGAGGCAGTCACCTGCTTGGGATGGCACCCCATGGGAGAAGCTTTACTTTCTTCTGAGTAACTCCTCAAATATGTATGTGTGTGTGTGTGGTGTGTGTGTGTGTGTGTGTGTGTGTGTGTGTGTGTGTGTGTGTGTGTGTGTGTAGGAAGGTAGGTAGGTAGGCATGTAGGTATGGTCTTAAGTGTTGGTATCATTGGACCGATACATGTCTGAATTGAAAGATACATATATATATATATATATATATATATATATATATATATAATATATATATAAATTTTACATGTGAGCATTGTGTGTAATGCAATGGAATATTTTGGAGACTTGCATGCATGGGATATTATTTAGAGATTTTTGTTTGTTTGTTTGTTTTTTGTTTTGTTTTTGTTTTTTTTTGTTTTTTTTGTCTTCACATTCGAATTTGTTTTCCTTTCCCATATTTTCTCCCCAATGTAAAAGTGTTTATGTTTGGTATCGTTTGTTCTTCTTATTACATTTTGATTTGAATGTATATGTAAAACAAAAATAAAATCTGAAAAGTAAAATAAGAATAAGCAAGTAAATGAGTAAATAAGAAACGCCTCCCCAGATTGTTAAAACAGGTCAGCAAGGCAGGAATGGGCAGACACCTAATACAATATGAAACTTGTGTCTCAAACGTCACCACACAGTTGTTCATTGACCATGTTCTTTTCTTGCTATCCATTATCTCCGATAAAATCTTTAGACCGAATACCATCTTTAACACTCTGATCTCAGAAGAAAAGAAAAGGAATGTTTATGGTCGACGTCACTACAGAGAGCAGATTATGGCGATAGTTAGTACACGCCCTGAGAATTCCATCCCAACAGCGGTACTGTTCAAGAATTTGGGACACGTCTGATCTAATCTGCTGTGCGGGTGCCACATGCATACAAGCCAGTCTTTCTTTTGGTGTAGGCGCTGTACCTTCCAGGACAGACAGAGTGGTTTAACGTGACTTCCCCCTTCCTCCTGTACCCTCTCCCCTTCCTTTCCCATTCCACTCTCCACCGTTTGTCTCTTGTTTCGTGAGGGGCTGCTTTCTGTTTTGTCACAGCATTGATGAAATCCTAATAAGGCGAAAATTTGGAATTGCCACCATGCCGCACTACGCACCATACACACCTATTTTCACATGTAGGGATCAAGAAATCGATTGATCACATGATTATCATGAACACAACAAAAACAGTGAAAACGGAATGGAAGAAAGGAAAATGAGAAGACATCTCAGCTCATCACGCATCCCAATATACCTCATCACGTAGCACACCCCTTTGTCTTAAGGTCATTTTAAAGTACTTTCCTCAATTCACATGTAGCACAGCGATCACTAATTTGTTAGTTGTGGCAGTCCCGAAGATTTAGATGAATACGCTAATAACAGCTTGTTTACATTTTGTTTTTTGCACACCCACCCACCACCACCAGCCCACCTACCACCAATCACACACACACACACACACACACACACACACACACACACACACGGATATGTGAATTAAAATGGAGAGAGACAGACAGACAGACAGAAACAGAGATGGAGTAGGAGACCAGGATAAGAGATGGGGCGAAGAGTTGCCTGAAGTGGAAAGAAAACACGACAACCAGAACCTGACCACGCTGAGAGAACGGGGCGTGAAGAGCGGACCTCACAAAGCCTCTGACAGACTGACACACACTGCTCGAGACCACCGCTGAAGTAGGCTCTCTCTCCTCCTTCTCTCGTTCCCTCCAGGAAATTCCTCGCTTTTTTTTTTTTTTTTTTTTTTTTTTTCTTGTCGTCTATCCTCATCACTGAAGTATCGCCCCCTACCACTTTTCTCCAACCATCCTATTCAACCTCTTCTTTTAGTCCTTTTCCTTACCTCCCCCCCACACACACCCCTTAACCCTCCACTCTCCTTTGGGTACCCTTTCCCTTAACCACACTGTTCCTTCTCCCTCAAATACCATTCTCTTTTCTTCAACCACTCTCTTTCCTCCCCTCTAAGTATACCTCTCTTTTTTTTACCCAACCACCCCCTTCAAGAACCGTTTCCTTCCCTTCAACAACCCCACTCCTTTACGTACCCTCCTCGTTCTCTCAAACAGTCTCTTTCCTCTCCTTTAACTGTGTTTCTCTTTTCCCCAACCGTTCCCTCCAGTCTCCTATAAGTACCCTTCTCCCCCCCCCCCCCGGCCCCCGCACCCCCTCCTTCCCCAACCATCCCCTTCATTTAAGTACGCTTCTTTTTTCCTCGACGACACACTTCCTTCTCCTTCAAATACCCTTCCCTTTCGCTCTTCCCCTCAGCCATGCTCTTTCCTATCCTTGAAGTGTAATTCTCTTTCTCGCAACCATCTCCTTCCGGTAACTGCCCTTCTCTTTCCCTCAACCACCCCTTTTCTTCTTTTATAAGCGTACCCTTTTGTTTCCAACAACCTATCCCCTTCCTTAAAATACCATTTTATTATTTCCCCCAACAGTTCCCTCCCGTTTAAGCACCTTTCTTTTCCTCCTAATCACCTCCCTGTCCTGTGAATATCATTCTCTTCCCCCCCCCCACCCCCCACCCCCAACAAAAAATCCGTTCTCTCTCCTTGAAGTACTTTTCTCTTTCCCTAAGCCTTCCCCTTACCTCTTATTTCAGTGCCTGTTTATTTACCCCAACCACCCATTCCCTCTCCTTTAAATAACCATCTCTTTCCCCCAGCCATCTCCTTCCCTCTCCTTTAAGTACTTCTCAATTTCCGCCAACCATCCCCTTTCATTCTCCTTTGAGTACCTTCATTTTCCCCCAACCTTCCCCTTTCCCTCTCCTTTAAGTTCCTTTATATTTCCCCCACAACTCTCCCATTTCTGTCTGCTTTAAGTACCTTTCTATTTACCCCAACCCTCCCGTTCCTCTTTCTTTTAAGTACCTTTCTACTTCCTCCATACCTCCCCTTTCCGTCTCCATAAAGTACCTTTCTATTTCTCCCAACCCTCCCCTTTCCTTCTCCTTTAAGTACCTTTCTATTTCTCCCAACCCTCCCCTTTCCTTCTCCTTTAAGTACCTTTCTATTTCCCCGAACCCTTCCCCTTTCCTTCTCCTTTAAGTACCCTTCTCTTTCTCCCCGACCCTCCTCTTTCCCTCTCCTTTAAGTACCTTTCTATTTCCCCTAATCCTCCCCTTACCCTCTCCGTTAAGTACATTTCTATTTCCCCCACCCCATCCCATTCCCTCTCCCTTAAGTACCTTTCTATTTCCCCACCCCCCCCCCTTCCCTCTCCTTTAAGTACCTTTCTATTTCCCCCAACCCTTCCCCTTTCCCTCTCTTTTAAGTACCCTTCTCTTTCCCCCAACCCTCCCTCTCCTTTAAGTACCTTTCTATTTGACCCAAACCCTCCCCTTTCCCTCTCCTTTAAGCATCTTTCTATTTCCCCCATACCTCCCTTTCCCTCCTCTCCTTTAAGTACCTTTCCATTTCCCCCAAACCTCCCCTTTCTTTCCCCTTTAAGTACCCTTCTCTCTCCTTCAACCACGCCCTATCCTTCTTTGAGTACCCTGCTCTTTTTCCAACCATTATCTTCTCTCTTCTTTAAGTACCATTCTCTTTCCCCCAGTAACCACCTTCCCCCTGCTTTAGATAACCTCCTCTTTTCCCCATCCATCACCTTCCTTCGAGTACCCTTCTCTCCCCCCCCCCCCCCCCAGCCCCATACTTTCCCCTAACCAACCCCTGCCTTCTTCTGAGAATAACATTCTCTTTACCCCAAATACACCCTTCCTTCTTCCTTTAAATGACCTTCTCTTTCCCCCAACCATCCGTATAGGTGAGTTTAACGACCTATCGGCATTTCGCCCTTAATTAAGGTCACGTTTTCTCCTTTTGATGATCTTCTCTTTCCCCCCAACCATACGCTTCACACTCCTTTAAGTACCCTTCTCTTTCCCCCATCCTTCCCCTTCAATCTTTTTAAGTACCCTTCTATTCCGCCCAGCCAACGCCCTTCACTCTGCTTTAAGTACCCTTCTGTTTCCCCCAACAATCCTCTTCCCTCTCCTTTAAATAACCTTCCATTTCCCTAAGCCACCCCCTTTCCTCTCCTTTAAATAACCTTCTCCCTCCCCGCAACTATCCCCTTCCCTCTTCTTTAGATAACCTTCTCTTCCCCCCAACCACCCCCTTCCCTTTTTTTAAGTACCCTCTCTCTCCCCACCCAACCCCCTAGACATACACTTCCCTCTCCTTTTAAGTACCCTTCACTCTCCATTAAGCATCCCCTTAACTCTCCTGTAAGTACCCATCTTTTTTCCTTTAACTCTCATTTAAGTTCCTTTCCATTTCCCACAGTCACTCCCTTCCCTCTCTTTTAAGTACCAGTCTCTTTCCCCCAGCCATCCCATTCCCATTCCTTTAAATAACCTTCTATTTTCCCCCCAAGCATACTGTTCACTCTCCTTTAAATAACCATTGCTTTCCCCAAACCATACGTTTCACTCTCATTTAAGTACCCATCTCTTTCTTTCAACCATACCCTTTCCTTGTTTGAGTACCCTTCTCTGTCCCCCAAAGCACCTCCTTCCCTATCCTTTAAGTACCTTTCTATTTCCCTCAACCGTCCCTAGTCCCCGTTGGTTGTCAATGGGAGGACTGTGACAGCGACCCTAAACAGACGACGGTTTGGTGGGAGTGGGGTGAGAGTGGGTGTGTGTGTGTGTGTTTGGGGGTGGGAGGGTGGGGGGTGGGGTGCGGGGGGGAAGGGGACGATTGGTTTGTTATCCTAATTAGCCTATTTCCGATTTGCCTACCATTGAGCCCGATTCGCCCACGCCCAGTACACGAGGGTAAGGTTGTGATGGACTGAGAGAGTGTGACGAAAAGTTGCCTGAAGTGGAAAGAAAAACACGACAACCAGTACACAACCACGATGAGCAACGTGTGGAGAGAACGAGGCTTGGAAAGGAAACCTCACAAAAGTCTCTGACAAAAGCAAGTGCCCCTCTGTGATCAGTGCTGAAGTATCACCACACCCGCCATTTCTTCTGTCGCCGCCCCCACCCCCACCCCCCCGTCCCCCTCCCCTCACCGCCCTCCCCAAATCATCCCCTTCCCTGTCCTTTAAGTTACCCCCCCTCCCCTGCACCCCACCTCCCACACCCCTATCGTCTCCCTTTCCGCCAACCATTCTTTGCTTCCCTGAGTGGATGTCAACTGAAGGTTTGTGGCGGCTTCCCCAGTCAGTGGTCAGTCTGGGGTGGAGGAGAGGGGTTAATGTGGGGGGTGGGGTGGGAAGAGGCCGGAGGGTAGGGGTGGCTGAGGTGGCGGGAAAGACGCGGTTGTCATCCCAATTAGCCTATTGTTGATTCGCCTATACATGATTCGCCTGTATCTGTTTCAGTTTCAGTAGCTCAAGGAGGCGTCACTGCGTTCGGACAAATCCATATACGCTACACCACATCTGCCAAGCAGATGCCTGACCAGCAGCGTAACCCAACGCGCTTAGTCAGGCCTTGAGAAAAGGTTGCCTGTATCTCCTGAACGCCTTTATTCCACTATCACTAGATCAGTGATCCCGGCTAACTCTTGTTCTTGTCTATCGCTCTCCTCAGTTCGCCTGTGTACTCAGTTGTGAGTGAGTAAGATTGTAAAAAACAATGTAACAGTAACATGACTTTGGAAGCATCTTTGTCATTATGAATAGATTTCGCAGTCTCAGTTTCTCAAGCAGGCGTCACTGCGTTTGGACAATTCCAGGTAAGCAACATCCCCATCTGCTAGGCAGATGCCTGAGCAGAAGCATAACTCAAAGCACTTTCTCAGGCCTCGAGTGCGTGCATATGCATATCATTTGTACGCCAAGTAAATGCTACACACGGGACCTCAGGTTCTAGTTTCATCCGAACGACTGGACGTTCAGTTCGATTTTCCACTCAAACTTGGGAGAAAGGGCGAGAGCGAGAATCGAACCCCGACCCTCACAGATTCTGTATTGGCAGACGAGCGTATCAACCATTCTGCCACCTTCCTTCTTATGAATAGACCGTGTGGGAAAAACATGTTCCTCCTTTAGGCATATTAAACTGGAATTGACAGACAAGATATTTCCAGAGAAAATTAATTTGTTAAAGATTAACGAAAAATTCAAATATTCCAAGGAATTTCAGTCCTTTACCCCTTTTAGGATGTGGAGGTTGCAATAGATATACATGCAGACTGAATTGCTACTTCAGACCGACGATTTCAAACGAAAAGAGAAATACACACACACACACACACACACACACACACACACACACACACACACACATAATATTCGAAAAAAATGATAATGGTAATAATGAAGAAACTACTACTACTACTACTACTGATGACAGCAACAACAGCACTAATATTACTACTACTACTACTACTACTACTACTACTACTACTACTACTAATAATAATAATAATGATTTTTAACAAAACATCTCAAACTTCAGCATATTGAGAAGTATACTTCAGATGAAAGGAAAAGTTTCACACCTTCCAAACTTTTTAAAACTTACTTATAAGTTGTGTGCTCTTCTCAGCAAAAAAAACAAAACAAAACAAACAGAAAATAACATTGCATAGACCGAACCTTGACGAACACTATTGATATCTATTTGGTATCAGTCTATTTCGAATCATAATAGTTTTCCGACATTCTAAACCCAAATCAGATTCCTCCCCAATAGTTCCCATATAACACTCCTTGCAAATGATGTTTCCTGTGTCTACACATTCTTTTCTTCCTATTTCGAGCCGCAGTTTATGATTCCAGCAAAGGAAGTTTATCATTATTATGGGTGTATCTGGAAGTTGCGAGATATCTATATCTATGTATATATATATATATATATATATATATATATATATATATATATATTTTTTTTTTTTTTTTTTTTTTTTTTTTTTCTTTTTTTTTTTGACAAAAGTTAAGTTTGATTCTCTCTCTCTTTCTTTCTTTCTTTCACACACACACACACACACACACACACACACACACACACACACATACATACATACACACACACGCACGCGCCGCACACACACACACACACACACACACACACACACACACACACACACACACAGAGTCATTATATAGACTCACGTTGTGTGTAAACATAACCATGAACCCAAAGCGGTATTATCGTATTAGTGGTCTTGCCTGTCTGGCCCTCTGGCGCTTGGACACCCAAGGGAGATCATTGTTAACTCTCCACCGAACTTCCTGTTATGGAACGGCAGTGGAGACGAAAAACAAACCTCAATTATTTTCTTTGCCTGTATTGTATCTCTCACCCTCTTTTGGCACGATTCCTGGTAAGGAAACTTTACTGCCAGAGAAGATGGATTTCCAGACATTAACCATTATTGACGGCTCCTGGCAAGTTTGTCTGTCAGTGAAGGGCTGTCGCCTCACTGAGATAAGACAGAGCTCGAAGATCAGGATATCGGTCAACTTTGTTGTTGTTGTTGTTGTTGTTGTTGTACGTCAAAACTGATTGTACCATTCATAAGTACACAAAAAAGTCCTAACGTGGAGTGATGGCCTAGAGGTACCGCGTCCGCCTTGAACGCGAGAGAATCTGAGCGCGCTGGTTCGAATCACGGCTCAGCCGCCGATAATTTCTCCCCCTCCACTAGACCTTGAGTGGTGGTCTGGACGCTAGTCATTCGGATGAGACGATAAACCGAGGTCCCGTGTGCAGCATGCACTTCGCGCGCGTAAAAGAACCAGCGGCAACAAAAGGTTTGTTCCTGGCAAAATGTTGTAGAAAAATCCACTTCGATATGAAAAACAAATAAAACTGCACGTAGGAAAAAATACAGCCCGAGAGCAGCCCGAATTTCACACAAGAGAAATCTGTTGTGATAAAAAGAGAAATACAAATACAAATAACTGCGCTTCAAAGTGTATGCTACACTCATTTCGTTTCACAAACTTCTGCAGTCGATGGGTTAGAAGCCATCAACTAATGTTATGTTTTGCTGAAACTTGAAATGTTGTTTTGTTTCAGTTTGTTTTGTTTCCCTCTTTCTCGTTGTCTGCCTTTAACTGCAGTGAGTTTCAACTAAAAAGGTATCCCGTTATATTGCTCATAAACAATTGTTTTTGTTTGCGGTTTTCCTCGTCTGTTGGTTCGATACATGAATGTTTAATCTTTGCTTTTAGGGTATGTTCTTGTTGAATACCGAGGAATCCCATTGCTCTGTCATGTTTCAATTATTCATGAAAAAAAAAGAAGTGTGTCTGGGCTCAGATGCGTGTGTCGCCCCTCACATCATAAACGCACACACACACACACACACACACACACACACACACACACACACACACACACACACACACACACACACACACACACACACACACACACACACACACACACACACACATGCATGCACATATCCCTTCACAACCCCCTCCCCCCGGCCCCTCCCCCCACCCCCCACCCCCCCACCCTATTTTTTCCAGATCGTTGCATGTTTGTCCATTTGTCTGTCACTGACAGTGCTCAAACCTTCGGAATGACCCTTTGGTGACTGCTTTTGTTTGTCGCAGTATGATTATGATTGAAACATCCATTTCCGACCATCAGAGCAACAGCGTAGGCAACTGTGCAGTGTCCCGATTATCTGGGCTAGAATTTGATGATTGAGGAAGCTATTTGCCAAAGTTACGCCCCCACTCTCCCAGACAATAAGGTTTTAGAACAGTCGGCGTTGAATGGTTTCCAAAGGCCAACTAACCCCCAAGGCTGCAGCACTAAGTGCCAGTGCAATCTTGACTCCTTGTTTGAGAGTAATAGTCCTCCTCAAAAGACTAAGCTGTAAATAAGTTTTCATTGCAGTGGAGAAACACACACACACACACACACACACACACACACACACACACACACACACACACACACACACACACACACACACACACACACACACACACACACACACACACACACACACACGAAGTCCTATTGTGGTGTAGAAACCATGAATCATACAGCTCTCACTTTGCTGTTGGCCCAACTGAAAACTTATGTTTCTCGTGGTAATACGAAACATTCAAGCATAAAAAAAGAAAAGAAAAATCTCGCCACTAAGCCATTCACCAAGTCCAGTAACAGACCAGGCTACAGGCAACACAGAGGGACAAGACGAAACTGTATTTCTGAGGATAATAGATCAGCTCTTGTGTGGTGTATTTTTCATCCAAGTTACACTACACGATATTGAACGGTAAAGGCATAAACATGGTTATGAAATAGCCATGGGAATGCAGCATGGTAAGAAAGGGTGTGGGGGGGGGGGGGGGGGGGGGCGGGAGATAAGTGGCTCAGAACCAGAAATGGATTTCCTCCCCTTTTTTTGAAAGAGGCGACGGCAGCTAAAGGGAGATCATCATAAGATTCAGTGATCGCATTCTCGAAAGGCGCCATGCAATGAAATGCCGTTGGGTACAGACGATAGTGGTTCTAGCTATCACCATCTGAGAGAGGTCGTCGTATGTTTGGGAGAGTGATGGGTGACAGTGATGCTTATATCCATCTCTGTCAATGTCTCTCTCTCTCTCTCTCTCTCTCTCTCTCTCTCTCTCTCTCTCCCTTTCTCTCTCCCTCCCTCCCTCTCTCCCTTTCTCTCTCCATCTCCATCTGTCTGTCTGTCTGTCTCTCTTTCTCTGTATCTGTGTCTCTCCTTTTCTCTTTCTATATCTGCCTTTGTCTAAGTTTATGTCTCTTTCGTTTCTCTCTCTCTCTCGCTCTCTCTCTCTCTCTCTGCCATTTACTCCTTCTCTCTCTTTCTCTGTCTCTCTCTCACTGCTCCTCTCTCTCTTTTTCTCTCTCCCTCTCTCTCTCCCTCTGGAATTGGTATTTGGATGGTCAGTCTGATTATGGTGTTTTTGTGTAATTTATTGGTTATTGTTTATTTATATAATTTTCGTAATATTTGGTGCGTTAGGGTTTTTTTTGTTGTTGTTTTTTTTTCCCCAAAGGATTGAATAAAACGACACTGTAACTTCCCCTGTATCCCACCCTGTCACATGGGTTGTTAATGACAGTAAAGAGTCAAAGTGTCAAGTATCTCTCTCCTTCCCCCCCCCCCCCACCGTCTCTCTCTCTCTCTCTCTCTCTCTCTCTCTCTCTCTCTCTCTCTCTTAATACTGATGACTCTCCGTCTTCCTCTGTCTGAATATCTATATATCTGTCCCTCTGCCCCCCCCCCCCCCCCCCCCCCCCCCCCCCCCCCCCCCCCCCCCCCCCCCCCCCCCCCCCCCTTCTCTCTCTCTTTATCTCTCCCTGTCATTGTCACTGACGCTATTTCTGCCTGTCTGACTCGGTTTTTACATCGGATGCGTTTGTGTGTTCGTACGTGCTACACGTGCACGTGGCTTATAATGTATGAAATTGTTTAGATGAAAGTGAGGCAGAAGCTGCAGAAAACGAAAGGAGACGAAGCGGATGACGATGATGATGATGATGATGATGATTATGATGAGATGAGGAGGGGGAGGGGGATGAGAATGATGTGATGGAAATGAGGAGGAGGAGGAGAAGGATAATGGTGGTGGTGGTGGTTGTGGTGGAAGAAGAAGAAGAAGAAGAAGAACAAGAAGAAGAAGAAGAAGAAGAAGAGGCTGAGGTTGAGGTTGACTGAATCTTTAATAGGTAAAGAATTAGGCCCAGTAAAGGCTTTTGTTTTAAATTCCGCCCAATCTAACAACACGAAACAGAAATAAAGTGAAATAAGATAGAATTGTAAAAAAAAAAACCCAAAAAAAACAAAAAAACAAACAAAACAAAAAAAACAACAACAAAAAAACAACAACAACGAATAAGAAGAATTACTGAAGAAGAAGACAGAAAGAAGAACTTGAACGAAAAAAGAAACAGGAAAGTGATTATGGTTCGGGGTGGGTGGAAGAGGGAGAATAAGAATCAGAAATTGTATTTGAAGATAACAACAAACCAATGAGATGAAACAGACCAGTGAGCAGTAACTCGGAAGAAAACAACAACAACAACAACAACAAAAACAGAAGAGAGATTCCGCAAAGCAATTCATATTTGAATGGCAGCAAATTTGACTGTTGCCTGACGCTAAACAAAACACACACTGACACTAAAACAATTTACATGGCTTATGCATGTCAGCAGATTAGCTTTTGACATAATCGTGTTCCGTTTCACACACACACACACACACACACACACACACACACACACACACACACGCAGAGAGAGAGAGATAGGGGGGGGGAGGAAAAAATCACACACACATATACACACACGCACGCGCAAACACACACACACACACACACACACACACACACACACACACACACACACACACACAAAACGTGCGCGCACTCACACAGCCAGAGAGAGACAGAAAGAGACTGAGACAGAGACAGACAGACAGAGACAGAGACAAAGACAGACAGAGAGAGAGAGGGTGCGAGAAGAAGAAGATGATGAGGAGGAGGAGGAGGTGGAGACAGAAAGATACATACAGAAAGCTATCTGAAGGTGATTCAATGTCAGGGATCAGGGAACTGTGACAAACATGGAAGACAGACACTGGCTATACTGCAGTGTGTGTGTGTGTGTGTGTGTGTGTGTGTGTGTGTGAAGTATGTGTGTTTGTGGAAAAGATACTCTTTATTGCATATTACTTTGAAATGGTCATAATGGATACTATTTCGATTCGAAATTTCACCAACGCATGATATATATGTTTTGGGAGGAAGTGAAACTGCCTTTTAGTAAAAGATCAAACACCATGATAATCATCATATCTGTCGATTGTAGCAGTAAAAAGGAATGGCTTCTTTATAAGTCATTTGATGTGAAAGACAACTTCATATCTCGTCAGTGTGTTGGTGTGTTTTAAGCGGTGTGTGTAAAGTCGTTGGAAACTTTTACGCAAGTGTTCACTCAAGGCTAATTCATCAAGTGTGCAGGTCATTATTATCAGCAGTGATTTACACAAGACTACAAATGTCAAGTATCTCATGCTGGAGATGGAGAAAGGGAGATAATCGGACATGCCTAGTCTCTTATGCTGCAGACAGAGAAAGGGAGATAAGCGGACACGGCCTAGTCTCCCATGCTGCAGATAGAGAAAGAAAGATAAGCGGACATGCCTAGTATCTCATGCTGCAGATTACGAAAGGGAGATAAGCGGCCATGCCTAGTATCTCATGCTGCAGATTAAGAAAGGGAGATAAGCGGCCATGCCTAGTATCTCATGCTGCAGATTAAGAAAGGGAGATAAGCGGCCATGCCTAGTATCTCATGTTGCAGATTAAGAAAGGGAGATAAACGGACATGCCTAGTCTCTCATGCTGCAGACACAGAAATGGAGATAAACGGACATGCCTAGTCTCTCATAGGAATGGAGATGCCTAGTCTCTCATGCTGCTGATAGAGAAAGGGAGATAAACGGACATGCCTAGTCTCTCATGCTGCAGACACAGAAATGGAGATAAACGGACATGCCTAGTCTGTCATAGGAATGGAGATGCCTAGTCTCTCATAGGAATGGAGATGCCTAGTCTATCATGCTGCAGATGGAGAAAGGGAGATAAACGGACATGCCTAGTCTCTCATGCTGCAGATAGAGAAAGGGAGATAAACGGACATGCCTAGTCTCTCATGCTGCAGATGGAGAAAGGGAGATAAACGGACATGCCTAGTCTCTCATGCTGCAGATAGAGAAAGGGAGATAAACGGACATGCCTAGTCTCTCATGCTGTAGATGGAGAAAGGGAGATAAACGGACATGCCTAGTCTATCATGCTGCAGATAGAGAAAGGGAGATAAACGAACATGCCTAGTCTCTCATGCTGCAGATGGAGAAAGGGAGATAAACGGACATGCCTAGTCTCTCATGCTGCAGATAGAGAAAGGGAGATAAGCGGACATGCCTAGTCTCTCATGCTGCATATGGAAAAAGGGAGATAAGCGGACATGCCTAGTCTCTCATGCTGCAGATGGAGAAAGGGAGATAAACGGACATGCCTAGTCTCTCATGCTGCAGACAGAGAAAGGGAGATAAACAAACATGCCTGTCTCTCATGCTGCAGAAGGAAAAAGGGAAATAAGCGGACATGCCTAGTCTCTCATGCTGCACATGGAAAAAGGGAGATAATCGGACATGCCTAGTCTCTCATGCTGCAGATAGAGAAAGGGAGATAAGCGGACATTGCCTAGTTTCTTATGCTGCAGATTTTGAAATGTAGATGAGCGGGGGGATAACTGGACATGCCTAGTCTCTCATGCTGTAGATGGAGAAAGAGAGATAAACGGCCATGCCTAGTCTCTCATGCTGTAGATGGAGAAAGGGAGATAAACGGACATACCTAGTCTCTCATGCTGCAGATGGAGAAAGGGAGATAAGCGGACATGCCTAGTCTCTCATGCTGCAGATGGAGAAAGGGAGATAAACGGACATGCCTAGTCTCTCATGCTGCAGGCACAAAAGGGGAGATAAGCGGACGTGCCTTGCTTCCCATGCTGCAGACAGAGAAAGATATATAAGCGGATATTTCAGTTTCAGTTTCGTTGTTCATACACCTCTGGCAACAGCAATGGAACTTGCAGACTGATAAGAACTTGTTCCAAACCCTTCCTGACCTCAAGGAATATTCCATCCTCCCGTTGTAGGAAACGGGACAGGAAAATCCGTCCTCTCGAGGCTTCATACAGGTCACTCTTATCTGATACATTCGTTCATCTTGAAATGTGAAGAAGTTTACGTGGTGTGTGCCGAACAACCGGGCTCACAGCCTAAAACGTCTTCTGCTCAACTGCTGGGGATCTGCAGGGTATCAGCCACAAACTTTTTTTTTAACAGCTAGCTTCATGAAAATCGTGTTCAGGGATATCCTCTGGATATCTTTTTTCCCTTCCTGAAATAAATCAATGTCTTTTAACTTGATTTGGGATTTTTTCGATGGTCTGAAACATCCTTGGGGGAGTGGGTCTATTTTTATTTTTTTTTTTTTTTTTTACGTTATTTTGAAAAGTTTCAACTGGATATAAAGTTCAGTTCAGTTCTGTTCAGTTCAGTTCAGTTCAGTTCATTCTGTTACTCAAGGAGGTGTAACAGCGTTCGGACAAATCCATATACGCTACACCACATCTGCTAACCAGATGCTTCACCGGCGGCGTAACCCAACGCGCTTAGTCAGGCCAAGAGGGGAATGAAGGAATCACACACAAAAATACACGGATAAGTCATGAAATTGATGAATAAACAAACTGAGAAAAAAATCTAAAAAAAATACAATGAAATAAAAAAAATTAAGGAAATGGACAAACAAATTAACTAGAATATAACAAAAGACGAAATGTGCTTGCACTGAGTTAGAAGTTGAGGAATTAGTCTATTTAACATTGTTTTAATTGACTTTTTAACATTAATTAGTGTTATCTTCCACGGGTGTCACAAACTGACAAATATTCAACCGTGTGCGGTCGGCTGTGCTTTAAACGATACGGTTTGATTTGATTTCGGTAAACAGTTCATAGTAGCCTCTTCTTCACTTCTCAATGTCATTCCAATTACCTCATTTTATATTAGAAGTTGAGTTCCCTAATAGTCACATGCACAATAAATAACTTCACTAAATAGTCGCATACATATAATATTCGAAACTGACATGTATTTTGAGAGATCGAGGAAGACAGGGAAAAGAGAGAGAGAGAGAGAGAGAGAGAGAGACAGAGAGAGAGAGAGAGAGAGAAGACAAGACAAATTCTTTATTTTCGAGTATAATAGATAAGCACTGGCGCGCTTTTTTTCATACAGTCCCCGCCCTGAAACAGGGTCTACACTACACAATACTACATTATATATGTCACTGCATGCACTACACAATGCTACTTGAAGTCATAGCATACGAATACAATACTACATAAAAGCATAAGCATGGTAATAATAAGATACACACACACACACACACACACACACACACACACACACACACACACACACACATACACACACACACACACACACAGAGGCACAAGAATGGTATTAATAAACGACATAGGAAAAACACACACACACACACTCTCTCTCTCTCTCTCTCTCTCTCTCTCTCTCTCTCTCTCTCTCTCACGCACACTTACACTTACACACACACGAGCATACATTGTGTATGTTAACAAATACTATACTAATGCGAACTTACACTTACACACACACGAGCATACATTGTGTATGTTAACAAATACTATACTAATGTGAATATAAAACAGTAAGTCTAATAAAAATACACATAGCAATAATGGGGAGGCCGGGGGGATGCTCATTGCTAAAGGAAGCATCATTCAACATATAAAATAGTATGAGAATAAAAAATGTCACAGGTGAACGAGACACAGACAGACAGACAGACAGACACACAGAGGAGGAGAGAGAGAGAGACATGAATTGAAATTTAATGATAATTATTTATTGACATTAGCATATTTGGCTTTTATGCCAAGGAGGGGCATCAACAATAAAACATCGAATAAAACTCAAAGATGGCGAAACAGCTTGAGAGAGTGAGAGAAAGAGGGGGGAGGAGAGAGAGAGAGGGACGGAGAGAGAGAGGGAGAGAGAAAGAGAATTTCCCTGAAATTTGAGCATGGTGTCTTTTTTTGTATGCTTCATCCATGTATCTTGATTAGCGCTGAACATTTCTTTAGCTTTAGCTTTTTAGAGTGAGGGAGTGTGTGTGTATGTGTGCGTGTGTGTGTGCGTGAGTGCGTGCGTGCGTGTGTGTGTATGTCTGTGTGTGTGTGTATGTGTGTGTGTGTGTGTGTGTGTGTGTGTGTGTGTGTGTGTGTGTGTGTGTGTGTGTTTGCTTGTATGTATGTGTGTGTGTGTGTGTGTGTGTGTGTGCGTGCGTGTGTGCGCGCTTGTGTGTGTGTGTGTGTGTGTGTGTGTGTTTCTGTCTGTGTGTCAGTGTGTATGTCTGTGTCTGAGTGTGTGTGTGTGTGTGTGTGTGTGTGTGTGTGTGTGTGTGTGTGTGTGTGTGTGCGCGCGCGCGTTAACGATTATCTGTATGGTCCTCCTGGGTATCATTTTTTCTTCTTCTTTTTTTTGGTCTTTGCTTCTCTCTATCATCATGTTTATTGTCGATATTCATCACTTGTATTTTGTTCCATCTCCTCTTCTTTCATTTTCAAACGATCATCGATCACGTCACACACAGACACACAGATACACACACACACACACACACACACACACACACACACACACACACACACACACACACACACACACACACACACACACACACACACACACACACGAATCCGAATCCATTGAAAGCATGAGACAGATGTAGGTGTGAACAATATAAAGAACAAGAGAAGAACGAAAGAAAGAAAGAAAGAAGGAAGGAAGGAAGAAGTGGGAGAAATAGGAAGAGATGGAATGGTCACAATGATAGATCCGCCAACCCCTCTACATTCACGACTCCCCCGAAAACAAAGCGGAAGAAGATTACTTCTTCTTCTTCTTCTTCTTCTTCGTTCGTGGGATGCAACTCCCACGTTCACTCGTATATACACGAGTGGGCTTTTACGTGTATGACCGTTCTTACCCTGCCATGTAGGCAGCCATACTCCGCTTTCTGGGGTGTACATGCTGTGCATGTTCTCGTTTCCATGAGCCACCAAACGCTGCCATGGATTACAGGATCTTTAACGTGTGTATTTGATTTTCTACTTGCGTACACACTCGAAGGGGGTTCAGGTACAAGCAGGTCTGCACATAATTATGTTGACCTGGGAGATTGGAGAAAAAAAAAATCTCCACCATTTACCTACCAGGCGCTGTTACCGAGATTCGAACCCGGGATCCTCAGATTGAAAGTCCAACCCTTTAACCACTCGGCTATTGCGCCCGTCAAAGGATGACTGATTCCCAAGACCATACACTGTCATAAACGTCTGAAGCCTGACACGTTCATTGCTGCGCGATACGATCAGATGGGATTGTTAGTCCCCTACTTTGTTCAGCATTACGCCCTCATACAGATCACAAGGGGAGAAGAGAGGAGATATTGAAAGGTAGAGGGGGGCGTTACCACGTTCTACTCCTCCTTCTCCTCTCCCTCCTCATTCTCCTTCTCCACCTCCTCCCCTTACACCTCCAACTCCTCCATCTCCCCCGCCTTCTGTTCCTCCTCTTCTTGCTCCTCCTTCTCCAACTGCCCCACCTCCTCTTCCTTCTCTTATTCCGCCTCCTCCAACTCATCTTCATCCTCGTCCTCCACCTCTCCAACCTCCTCCACCTCCTACTTTTTTCCTCCTCGCCCACTGCATCTTCCTCCTCCACTTCTTCCTCCACTACCGCCTTCTCCTCTACCTCCTTTTCCCTCTTCTTCCTCCATCTCTTCCTCTTCTACCTCCTCCTCCTCAACCACCACCTCCTCCTCTTCTTCCTCCTTCTCCACCTCTCCCTCAATCTCACCCACCTCCACCTCTCCCACCCCAACCTCTCCCAACCTCTCCAACTGTTCCTCCTCTTCCTTCACCTCTTCCTCCCCCACTTCCTCCTCCACCACCTTCTCTCCCTCCACCACTTCCTCCTCCACCTCCACATCCATCTCCTCCACCTCCTCCTCCTACATCTCATTCAACCCCTCTTCTTCCTCTTCTTCCTACTGCATCATCCACAGCTCACTCATTTCATCCGCTTCCTAAACCTCTATTTCCTCCACCTCCTTCTCCTCCACCACCTCCTCCTCCTTATCCTCTTCCACATCCATCAACTCCGCCGACTCCTCCTTCTCCTCTTCCTCCAGAGATCCACCTTCACCTCTTCCTCAATCCTCCCTTTGTTCATCCTCCTTCTCCACCACCCCCTCCTCCACCTCATCCTCCCCATCCCCAATCGTGATCATTCCCCTTCTCCCCCGCCTACTTCTTCTTCGTCTCCCCCTACACCTCCTCTACACCTTCGTCCTCCTAATCCGCCTTCTCCCTTGCTCTCCTCCTCCGCCTCCTCCACCTCCTCCTCTTTTTCTTTCTCCTCCTCTTCCTTCATCTTCTCCTCCTCCTCTTATTCTTCCTCCTCCACCTCCTCTTCTTCTTTCTCCTCCTCTCCCTTCATCTTCTCCTCCTCTTCTTCTTCCTCATCCACCTTCTTCTCCTCTATCCCCTAGTCCTCCTCCTTCGCCTTCTTTTTCTTCTTCTCCTCCTCCACCTCCTCCTCCTCTCCTTCTTTCTCATCCTTCTCCTTCACCTTCTCCTCCTCCTCCTCCACCTCTATCTACTCCTCCTCCAACTCCTACTCCTCCTTCCCCACCACCGTCTCTTTTCCTTGTTGAAGAAGAGGAACAGACAAAGAAAATAGTTGTTGAAAAGAGTTGTTGATCACAGTCTGCTGCTGAATTGAAAAGGCGCTTGAGTGGATCAGTGAGACATACCAGACCCTCCCTTCTACCCCTCCTCCCCTCCCTAGAGCTCCAAAACTTTAACCAGCATGTGTGTGAGTGAAAACTGGAAGTAAATCAATTGCTAGTCCTTTTCTAAGGTACCAGAGAGAGAGAGAGAGAGACAGAGACAGAGAGGCAGAGAGATAGACAGAGGATCGCTTTGAGACATGGACATAAAGATGGAAAAGGATGGTAACTTGTGGAATAGTTCATCTTGTGTCGTGTTCACACGTCAACATGACTGAACGCCCAACACAGTTGCACAGTTGCACACTCACACACACACACACATACACACGCGCGCGCGCGAGCGCATGCGCGCACACGCACACACGCGCGCTCATGCGCGCACATGCACACACACACACACACACACACACACACACACAACAGAGAGAGAGAGAGAGGGGAATCTACGTATATGCACACACACACACACACACACACACACTGACTGACTGAAACCATTTATTGTCAGATTAACTGTTTGTTGTACTGACACACACACACACACACACACACACACACACACACACACACACACACACACACACAAGGTACTCACACGCTCGCGCACGTACATGTATCCTATCGAAAATACACACGCAAAGAGGGAGAGAAAGACAGTCCTAAGAGAGAAAGACAGTCCTAAAACCCCATCACAAAAGAACGATATCACCCATCGTAACCCTGCAGAACAACATCCACGCCGACGGTGACTTTGATGTGTCAGAAGAAAAGAGGACATGAGATCAGCCAGCACTGATAGTCCAGCGATTTATTGACGAACCACGCAGTTCATACCCGACACATAGTCCTTTTTTTTTTTTTGTTTATTGACAGAGCGTAGACCTGCAGCGTTCATCATAATAATTGACGTGGCTGTCTCTGATTGGTTGATGTCAGATATCTGTGCCTGGATGAAGGGGAGAGAACTGAGGGTACCAAAAAGTCCGCTTTTTTTATTTTTATTTTTTTAATATCACGATGCTGGTGCTGACGTACATGTGAGATCTCTCTCTCTCTCTCTCTCTCTCTCTCTCTCTCTCTCTCTCTCTCTCTCTCTCTCTCAACGGCATTGTTAAACTTTCTTCAATTAATTGTGAAAATGTCGAATGCTGACTGATAGTTATGGTGACATATGCATATTGTGTTATCACCCTTCATTCATATGGGGCTATGGCCTTAATCAGTGAATAAATCTCTCTCTCTCTCTCTCTCTCTCTCTCTCTCTCTCTCTCTCACACACACACACACACACACACACACACACACACACACACACACACACACACACACACACACACACACACACACACTGTGGGTGTCTCACAACCCACGTTCTATTTATTTATTCATTCATTCATTTACTTGTCGTGGTGGTTTGTCTGGACTCAGACTGATGTACTAAACGAAAACATGTCCTCGATTTGGGGAAAACAGAGAAAATACGAGTCGACGGTAAAAAGTAAGTACGGGGAAGATAGTGTGTGTGTGTGTGTGTGTGTGTGTGTGTGTGTGTGTGTGTGTGTGTGTGTGTGTGTGTGTGTGTGTGAGGTGGGAGAACAGATTTAGATACTGTAGGGTTTCAGAGCCTGGTTCGCTATATATGTTTAAAGAAATACTATAGATACACTGTTCATGTGTGAACGGCCACAACTTGTGTCTTCATCATCATCATCACCATCACCATCATCATCATCATCTTCTTATTCTTCTGCTCCTCCTCCTCCTGTTCCTCCTCCTCCTCCTTCTCCTCCTCCTCCTCCTTCTTTTGCTTTTTCTTCTTAGATAATGTTCTAATGATATATTACCTAAAAATATCCAGTAGCAGTAGTAGTAGTAGTAGTAGTAGTAGTAGTGTCGTTATCATTACCAGTATCATCATTACTACTATTGTTGTTGTTGTTGTTGTTGTTATTGTTATATTGTTAGTATTAAGTAGAAGAAGAATGATAAGCTGGCATTGCAGATCAAGACATATTTTTTTCGGGAATCTTTGAAAGTTAGAGAAATGGTAAAAGTCTGATGGTGCTTTGCAAGGAAACAGCGTTTGATCAAAAGTAGTATAGAATATCCGAATGGTGTTGATAGCTCACTCTTGTGATGATCAAAACTTGATGAAAGGAAATGTTGTTTTTTTTATACTTAGACCATGATAGCATGTGAATAGAGAGAGTTACCACTCTTTACTACTTGTTAAGTTGAAAAACCACCGAGGCAACCATGTGTTTGTTCTGTATTGTCCATGTGTTCTGTGTGGCTTGTTCAGGATTAAAGAGGCTATGCCAGTCTTGAATAAAAGCTTATTTGTGTTTACACATTTCCTTCCGTCTTTGCTGCTGTGTGCACATGTCAAATGATCGGTATAAGGACAGGCCCGATGCTTCGTTTTTTTTTTTGAGGAAGTGTTTGGGTTTGTTCCAATGTACTATTTATTTACCTGTGTGCTAGCTAAATCGGTAGTGTAAGCAGCACTTACTTGAAGTTGTATACCTTGTGAATGGAGATAGTTACCACTCTTTACTATTTGTTAATCATTTGATCTCCTGGACTCAGTGTTTATTCATTTCATGATAACATAGGTCGAAGATAATAAAGGAATTCGTATTGATAATGCTGAACATACAGCTTTGACATAGTGTGTGTGTGTGTGCGTGCGTGTGTGTGTGTGTGTGTGTGTGTGAGTGATCAATCTCTACTGCCATGGGAGTTCATTTCTCAATCTTTTGCGAAGGACAATGACTCTCAAACAAAGAGGAAATACTGCATTGTCGCTTAAAGCTGTAACCTTGGGGGCTAGTTGGCCTTAAAGGACCATCCCAACACCGTCTGTCCCCAAATTCTCTTGGCCGAGAGAGTGGGGATGAACTTGGGTAAGACACTCTCCACTACAAAAAAATCGAGACAGCAATTGCTCCTCTGCAACTTTTATCGTCTTAGTCGAACACAGCTGACACAACATAACACATACACACTCAGAAAAATATGTTGGGACAAAAAGTAAAACAATATACAACCTGATGCGATACTCTGTACAATAGACAAACTCATATTTTGCGATTTTGTGCTATCGTTGACACTCCTCCAACACACTAGCTGGCTCATGCTGGTTTACGTACAACACACAGGGCAAGACCTGGTCTATTATCTGGTCATACTCTTACCCTGTCTGGTTGACTCTGACATAATTGGGTAGAAAATAGCCCCAGTACGGTCGTGTCCGAAAGTAGGGCTGTAGCAATTTCCTCTTTGATCTTGGGACAGTGTGATGGAGACAGACGGTAGCGGGAGATAATGGTAGAGTGATTGGTTGATAGAGGCAGGCAAGGCGTTTATTTCCGATGGGGAATATAATTCAATCGCTGGTCGCGAAACGTGATTACGGAACATTTGGGTGTTTCGTTCCAGGAACCTACAAACCCCTTCTGTCAATCGTCAAACGGAGAAACCTACCTTGGTCAGGACACGTCGTCTCAGAAACCATCCTGCGAGGCACTGTCGAAGAAAGACGGAAACGTGGTCGACAGCACAAGATCTGGTTGCAGAATGGTTAAGACGCTCACATGTCCAACATTGAGTATCCGCGAGGGTGTGGGTTCGCATCTCGCTCTCACCCTTTCTCCCAAGTTTGGCTAGCAAATCAAACTGAGCGTCTAGTCACTCGGATGAAGCGATAAACTGAGGCCCTGTGTGCAGCAGGCGCTTAGCGCACTGAAACAGAACCCATAGCAACGAGAGTGTTGTCCTCTGGCAAAACTCTGTACAAAGAATTCACTCTGAAAGGTACACAAATGTATAAGCATGCACTCAAGGCCTGACCGAGCGCATTAGCTTATGCAGCTGATCAGGCATCTGACTCGCTGATGTGGTGTAGCGATATGGATTTGTCTGAAGGCAGTGCCGCATCCTTGAGAAATAAAGTGAAACTGACCACACCAAGGACTGGACAGGGATGACCTTTCTGGATCTTCTCTTGACTGTCGGTCACAGAACAGCGTGGAGGAGGTCCTGCTTTCTCTTCGGTCCTCATGTGTTCAATTGCATTGTATTGCTTTTGGTTATTTGTTTGTTTTTTGTCACAACAGATTTCTCTGTCTGGTCTCCCCAGGGAGAGCGCGTCGCTACGTCGAGAGCGCCACCCATTTTTGACTCACTTGTGTAAACAAAGTGAGTGTGTTATAACCCGGTGTTCAGTTCTCTCTCTCTCTCTCTCTCTCTCTCTCTCTCTGTGGGGGGGGGGGGGGGGGGGGAGGAGGAGTGTATGTATGTCTGTGTGTCCATGGTAAACTTTAACATTGCCATTTTCTCTGGAAATACTTTGTCCGTTAATACCAAATTTGGCTTAAAAATCGTAGGAAAAAAACCCCTTCACAGTCATATCAATAAGAGTTTGTAAGTCTCCCGAATTAAACAGTGTTTCCCGTATCAGTAACGGTTTACTTCGTTGAGGCCATTTCCGGGATTCCGAAAACACCATAGTACCGCATCCCAGTTGCA
Source organism: Babylonia areolata (assembly GCF_041734735.1). NCBI lineage: Eukaryota > Metazoa > Mollusca > Gastropoda > Neogastropoda > Buccinidae > Babylonia > Babylonia areolata. The sequence continues at coordinate 42,913,348 of NC_134899.1, read as the reverse complement.
GTTGTATTGGTGATACTTTGTGAGTGGTCAGCGTGAAGCTCGATTTTCTTGTTCGCAATTAAATGTAAAGAAATAAAATTCTGGACAGAAAACATACAGTGACACAGACTACATCATCGACGTGTTTACTGCATATGAATCTTTTAAAGTGGATACTCAATTAACTAGAATGAACGTAACAGAGAAATCGAATTGACGATGTCATGCTTCACGGCGGGTGTAACTAAACTTGTACATCTATCTAGATCCATAGAAATACGGCTAAATGTTGCAGTGTGATTGCGGCGATAGCCACGTCTCCTTTACCGCGGACATTAAAGAATTCTTAATTGCCCGAGATACACCAAAATGATATGATTTAAACAACGTTATCACTTCGAATAGCAAATTTGATTTATCGCCCTTAAAAAAAGCATGCTTGAATGTTGTTGTTTTTTTTTAACGTCATTCATGGATCCGCAATAGTGCAGTGGGTAAGACAATTTCTTCCCACCCGAATATGTGGGGTATCTGCGCCCAGTTTTTTTTTTCTTTTTCTTTTTTTTTTCTTTTTTTAACCAGAAGCTTTATTGTAACACATACAGAACACATTGTAACGATTGATTTTGTTTAAAAAGTGTATCACAAATGAGTCTTGAAGGCTTTGCCATCTCTCTCTCCCTCTCATGTTTTTTGTATTTTTTGTATTTTATCCTGCCTGCAGTTTTTTTTTAAATTTTATTTGTTTTCCTATCGAAGTGGGTTTTTTCTACAGAATCTTGTCACGGATAACCCTTTGGTTGCTGTGGCTTATTTTACGTGTGCTAAGTGCATGTTGCACAAAGGACATAGGTTTATCGTCTCATCCGAATGACTAGCGCCCAGACCACTACTCAATGTTGAGTGGAGGGGGGTGGGAGTGGGGGGTTAAATACTAGGGACTGTGTCGGGATTTGAACCAGTGCGCTCAGATTCTCTCGCTTCCTAGACGGTCGCGTTACTTTCTAGGCCATCACTCCACTCTTGTTTTCCGGATGATGACAAAGTAAAGCTTCTTTGGATCATATAATGGGTTGATTTTTCTCTGATTTGAATACTTCTTCTTCATTTTTTTTTTAACCAAAGTTGCAGAGCACTGCGTGTGTGTTCAGACTGGTTAATAAGTGGTCAGATTAAAGAGATAGGAGTCTTCACCACCTCCCCTTCGCCACAGCCCAGTAACCATGTGCATGTGAAAAAAAACAGTCTCAAAAGTACTTCCCTGCTGACATCTCTCTCTCTCTCTCTCTCTCTCTCTCTCTCTCTCTCTCTCTCTCTCTCTCTCTCTGTGACATATACGCACACGCACGCACACAGTCATACACACACACACACTTGCGTGTGTGTGCGCGCGCCCACATACACACTCACATACACACAAACACACACACAAATACCCACTGTACACCTCCCCTACAAACACACACATACACACACACACACACACACACACACACACACACACACACACACACACACACACACACATACCTTAGCGAACGTCACCGATTAGTTATTGTTTCTAATGTTACTGTTGTTATTGCTGTTCTAGTTTGTGTGTTTGTTTGATTGATTTTCTTTTCTTTTTCTTTTTAAACGAACCTCCACCCAGCTGTTTCCATTCACTGATATCAACATCTGAAACTGGAATACACGCACACACGCAGATTCACCTACTTTGCCGCTCCCCCCTGCCCCACAAACTCAGAAAAATACACTTACACCTACTTTACCACCCCCTCCCCCTTCCCCTCTCCTTCCCCCCAACACACCCATTCTAACATTTGAACATTTCCCCAAAGTCAGCTCGTACAAACATTGTAAAGAAAAGGACATAAAGAAAGCCCCCCTCCACCCCACCACCACCACCACCATCCTTTACCCCACTCCCTATTCACGCACATCCACCGAAACCCGTCCCCCCTCGCCCCCCTAACTCCCCCCCCCCCCCCCCGCCCCCCCACTGCCACCACCACAACTTCACCCCTGAAAAAAAAAAAGCACAACACTGCATTTTGAAAGCAAGATAATTTAGAAGAGTAAAAAAAAATTTAAAAAATTGCTTTTTGACACGGTAGAGACCCCATGGGTACACAAAGAGCCATTCACAACGCCTGCTTTCAAACCGATGATGAATCTCTGCTGAAATCCTCACTGAACTGTTTTGGCCCGTCCAGTCGACTGTGAGACCGCGTTCATTGAGTTGAGTGATGGAATGGGTCTAACTGACTGACTTTTTAAGTGTAATGGTCAGTTTGGGAGTGGGTTGATAAACGCTTAGTTCCATAAAGGGGAGGTGAGAAAGTTTTTTTAATTATTATTCCCTTTTCTATCCACACACAGTCATAGACGTACACACGTACGAGAGTGAAGAACAGCTTGTTTGATGGCTTTTTTTTTTTCTAAAGATAAAATCAAAATAAAGAAGAAAACATCATTATTTATTGAACTCAGCCATGTTGTTCCACCCCACTCAACTGCAAAAAATGATTAAAAAAAAAAATTATCTGAAAGCTGGAAGCACTCTCAATACGAGCGCTGTTCCAGGCATAAACGCGACTGACAGAGAACACACACACGCTCACGCACACACAATCACACACACACACACACACACACACACACACACACACACACACACACACACACACACACACACACACACACACACACACACACACACCTTATGTGCGATTCACCAACGGCGGGATATAACAATACAGATTGAACAATACAGTTGGGTTTTGTGTTTTATTGTTAGTTTATCATTCTAAGTGTTATGAATTATTACCATATTTAACGTCACCACTTGGCTGTTGTTGTTGTTATTGTTGTTCTTGTTCGTGCCTTTGTCTGTTTCATTGATTGATTGTGTTTTCTTATCTTTTTTTCAAACGAACGTTCACCAAGCTGTTTCCGTTTACTAATAATTATGAAGATCTGAAACTGGGATACACACACACACACACACACACACACACACACACACACACACACACACGAAGTCACTCACTCACATGCGCGATTAGTGGTATTTTTTCCCTTCCCCAGCAGTTCGATTTAACGTTATGTTAAACTTTTGAAGAACCCTGTAATCACTGAACATTGATGGTATGCTGTTGTTCCTGTTGTTGTTACTGTTATAGTTGTAGTAGTTGTTGTTGTTTTCAGCCATAACAAATTTGCATCACGAGTTACACATTATAATCAGTGAACTTCTTTTTTTTCTCACAACCTGTAACGAACGGTTTTTTTTTCCTTTCTATTATTATTATTATTATTATTATTATTATTATTATTATTATTATTATTATTATTACTATTATTATTATTACTGTTGTTGTTGTACATTTGTTGTTGTTGTTTCCATGATTTGCAAGTATACTCGTTTCGTCTGTGTGTGTGAAGTGTCCGTTTATTATTATCATTATTATTATTATTATTATTATTATTATTATTGATTGTTGTTGTTATTATTATTATTATTATTATTATTATTATTATTATTATTATCATTATCATTATTGTTGTTGTTGTTGTTGTCGTCGTCGTCGTCATCATCATTGTCATTATCATTAACGTCATCATTGTTCCACTGGCTCAGACTGCCACCAAGGGACATTTCCAGCATGTTATTTAGTTGTTGTTTTTTTTCACACATCATTCTGCAACTTTCTGCCATCAAAAGTCGTTAGATTTTTTAAAACATGCCAGTCTTTATATACCGTCACGAGTTACACATTGAAATCAAGGCATTTTATTTTAAGTGAGCCTAAAGAAAAGAAATTTTTCTGTTTTTGGTTGAAGCAGATAATAAAGTATTTTGAATTGAATTGAATTGAATTGAACCTTTAGAGAACGACACGGTTTTTGTTGTTGTTGTTGTTATTGTTGTTGTTGTTGTTGTTTGTTCTCTTTTTTGTTTGTTTGTTTGGTTTTTTTTACACTGGAAAAAATGCCAGCAAGGGACATTCCAGCATGTTTTGTTTTTTTAAAATCATTTTTCACACAGCATTCTGCAACTCCATTTCATCAAAGAACGTTAAATTTTCTAGCATGTGTTTCTTTGTTTTCGACTTTGTTTGTTTGCTTGCTTTCTGTCCACATAGCCTCTAGCAAAATTCATGCGTTACACTCTGCAAATGTTTGTATTTGTATTTCTCTTTTTTGTCACAACAGATTTCTCTGCGTGAAATTCGGCCTGCTCTCCCCAGGGACAGCGCGTCTCTACACTACAGCGCCACCCATTTTTTGGGTATTTTTTCCTGAGTGCAGTTTTGTTTTTCCTATCGAAGTGGATTTTTCTACAGAATTTTGTATGCTGCATACGGGACCTCGGTTTCTCGTCTCATCCGAATGACTAGCGACCAGACCACCACTCAAGGTCTAGTGGAGGGGGAGAAAATATCGGCGGCTGAGCCGTGATTCGAACCAGTGCGCTCAGATTTTCTCGCTTCCTAAGCGGACGCGTTACCTATAGGCCATCACTCCACATAAGGGACATTCCAGCATGAAGATGTTCTCGTTCTTGTTTTCGTTAGGGGGGAAATAACATGCCAACCAAGACTGTCAACGTGCAAGAATCGTATTTCTTTTTTTTCCTTCCCTTTTATTCGGGAGGGGTGGGGGGAGAGTGATGGATGGATATAATTGGTGTTTCGTTTGATGAGGTGGTGGTGGTGGTAGTGGTAGCTAGGATTAGTATACAAATCATCGATGGTAAAAATTAAACTCTTAACTTGTAAAAAAAAAAAAAAAAAAAGTGTTCATTTTCCTCATAGTAATGGTCACCATCAGTCGGTAAAAACATCGAGTTCAATGAAAGAAGCACTTGAGGAGAATAATTCTAATATCATCAAAGTGCGTCAATACGTCATCATGATGTCACCACACAAAGAAGAGATTGCGTCACTCCCAGAAAATTAAAAAAAAAAAAAGACTCGCCACGATGACGTCATCACATCGAAGAGGATAGGTAGTTTTGAGAAGAAAAAAAAAGAGTGTTGCCACACCTCAGTCACCTCACAACAACAATAACACACCCTCAAGCTTTGGGACAGGAAAAAAAAAAAGAGAACAAAAACAAAAGAACTTCGGTATTGCGTCACCCAAACAGAAGAAGAACGAAGAAGAAGAAGACTAGGCGAGCACTGACGTCATCTGTCCGCGCTGCTGAGACTGCTGGCGTCATCGACGTCAGGCGAGGGGTCAAAGTGCAGGTTGAGCCAGGCCTGACAGCGCTGCTGTGACGTCAGCTGCGCGGCTCGCTCGATGGCCTCTTGCTCGTCATCCGTGTCGTCATAGTGGTCGTCGTCGTCATCGCAGTCATGACGCACGATCTCCACCACCTCCATCGCCGTGTGGAGTCGGTCTCCAGACCTCAGGGCCCGCTGCACGCACGCACGCACGCACGCACGCACGCACGCACGCACACACACACACACACGCACATACACACATACACACACACACACACACACATACATACACACATACATACACATACACGAGCGCACGCACACACGCACACTTGAGTACTTGGCTTCAGTAGGGGAGGATTTGTTTGAAGGGCAAAAGGAGAGAGTTACGCCCCCCGCCTTTCTATGCACGAGCGCTTGTTACAGTAGGTGAGAATTCTACTGTCCTGAGGACCGTACAAGACACTGGGACCTTTAACCATTATCTGTATTTGTTTGTATTCTGTTTTCTGTTGTCGTCGTTGTTGTTGCTGTTGTTGTTGTTGTTGTTATCATTATACTACTACTGCTACTACTACTACTATCATTATCATCATTATTATATCATTATCATTATTATTATTGTTCTTTTTATCATAATTATTCATTTAGTTCTTTATTTAGTTCAGTGTTGTTGGTATTATTATTATTATTGTTGTTGTTGTTGTTGTTGTCATTGTTCATTTAGTTCTTTAATTAGTTTAGTGTTGTTGTTGTTGTTGGGTATTTTGTTGTTGCTGCTGTTGTTGTTTGTGTGTTCGTGTGTGTTTGTTTGTTTGATTGTTTTGTTGTTTTTTTTTTTGTTTTTTTGGTTCTTTTTCTCTGATCCACGCCAAGTCCATACTTTGGGAGAGGTGCTGGAACACATTACCATGATTCTGTTGTTGGTCAGTCTGGTGCTCCTTTATTCCACACAACCACACACCAACCTTTCTGGACAGTTCAGGCGCCACCCCAGCCCCGAACCCCCCCACCCCCTACACACACACACACACACACACACACACACACACACATTTACTCATTCACACGCGCGAATAGTGATGTTTTTTTCTCCTCTATAGCAGTTCTATTGGAAATGATCATACGTTAAACAAAAGAAAGAACCCTGAAAGCAATGAACATTGCAAGCAATTTGTTGTTCTTGTTGCTTTTGGGGTTTGTTTTGTTGTTGTTGTTGTTGTTGGTGGTGGTGGTGTTTTTGTGCTTGGATAGCATGATTTTATTCTATTGTTAGTGTGCCTGGTGTTTCTTTGTACCACACCACCACACTTCACCTGAGAGTCTCGGGTTCGAATCTCGGTAACAGCGCCTAGTGGGTTACAGGGCGGATATTTTTCCGATCTCCCAAGTCAACATATGTGCATGCAGACATGCTTGTTCCTGAACTCCATTCGTGTGTATAAGCATGCAGATGACCAAATACGCACATTAAGGATCCTCTGATCCATGTAAGCGTTCGGTGGGTTATGGAAACAAGAACATACCCAGCATGCACATCCCAGAAAATGGAGTGTGGCTGCCTCCATGCCGGGGTAAATAAACAAAATAAAAAGGTCACACGTGAAATGTTATTATATATATATATATATATATATATATATATATATATATATATATATATATATATATATATATATATATATATATATATATACATGTGTGTGTGTCTGTGTCTCTGTGTCTGTGTCTGTGTCTGTGTGTGCATGTGTGCGTGCCTGAAATCTGATTGGATGACACAGGAAACTAGTCTATATAGATATACATAACCATGTGTTATGCAAATAACCCCGTATTTGTAAAGTGCTGAGAGCTTGGTCTCCGACTGAGGAAAGACGATATATACAAGTATCCATATCAGCATCATCATCATCATATTTGTATTTGTATTTCTTTTTATCACAACAGATTTCTCTGTGTGAAATTCGGGCTGCTCTCCCCAGGGAGAGTGCGTCGCTACACTACAGCGCCACCTTTTTTTTTTTTTTTTTTGTATTTTTTCCTGCATGCAGTTTTATTTGTTTTTCCTTTCGATGTGGATTTTTCTACAGAATTTTGCCAGGAACAACCCTTTTGTTGCCGTGGGTTCTTTTACGTGCACTAAGTGCATGCTGCACACGGGACCTCGGTTTATCGTCTCATCCGAATGACTAACATCCAGACCACCACTCAAGGTCTAGTGGAGGGGGAGAAAATATCGGCGGCTGAACCGTGATTCGAACCAGCGCGCTCTGATTCTCTCGCTTCCTAGGCGGACGCGTTACCTCTAGGCCATCATCATCATCATCATCATCATTATCACCTTTTTGGACAGTCGTGGCGCCACCTGTTTGGCGGTGATGTCACCATGGAGACGCGCCGTGCACATCCGCTCCAACAGGGCGCCAAAGCCCACGTGATCCGCCTCGCTGACGTCATCACTGACGCTTTCTGGTGATGACGACTGCTCACGAACTGCTAACGTCAACGCTGGCTCCTCCTGCTGTTGCTGAGGTTTCTTCCTGCAAGGATTGGGGGGAACAGGTAAAGATGATATGTGTGTGTGTGTGTGTGTGTGTGTGTGTGTGTGTTGCGTGTGTGTGTGTGCGCGCGCGCGTGTGTGTGTGTGTGTTTGTGTGTGAGAGAGAGTATGTGTGTGTGTTTGTGTGAAATGTGTGAGTGTGTTTTTTTTTGTGTGTGTGTTACGTGTGAGAGAGAAAGAGTTTGTTTGTGAGTGTGTGCGTGTGTGTGTGCACGTGTGTGTGTGTGTGTGTGTATGTGCGTGTGCATGTGAGTGTCTGTGTGTGTGTGTGTGTGTGTGTGTGTTATGTGCGTGTACATGTGAGTGTGTCTTTGTGTGTGTGTGTGCGTGCGTGCGTGCGTGCGTGCGCGTGTGTGTGTGTGTGTGTGAGAAGGCCCACCCTTTTCTGTTAAGGGAGGTGGAACAAAATGAGAAGAACTAAAATGAATGAATGCATGAATGAAATAGGAATAAATAAATAAATAAATAAATAAATAAATAAATACACGAATAAATAAAATACATACATAAATGAATAAAGATATAAATGCATACATACATACAAACATACACAAATGAACTTGAAAAAAAAATGAGGCCAGGAATTACAGACAAAAGAAATCGCCGGGGAGAAAACCTACCTGTCCTGACCACTCTCCTCCCTCACCATTACCATCGCCTTCTGACTCTCCGGGGACAGGAGGGCCGAGACCTTGACCTTGGTCCTGCGGTCAAGGACACGCTTCAGGTCACCAGTCTGGCGCCAGGCGGCGCGCTGATACTTTCGCCCTGCCACCTTCAACTCCATGGAGAGGTCGTGGCCTCACGGGAGGGCAGAGGTCATGGGAGCGGAGGGCCTTGACCTTCAAGGTCACACTGGAGATGTTTGGTGATGATGAAATTTGCGTAAGGTTTTGTTGGGGACTTTTTTTTTACTTCACCGTGCTATTCTGCTGTTGCTGAAACACAACGCAATACAATAT
>NC_134899.1:42862110-42869610 GCF_041734735.1 Babylonia areolata | reverse complement strand
CAGGTGCCCGGCAGTAGTCGTTCGGTGGTTAAAGTTGCAGATCGGAGTTTTGATGATTGTCTTTATGACGGGTCACAGCTGGGAACGGTGGATGTGTCTGTACTTCAAAAGTTTGAGCTGACAGGCATTTGAAAAGATAGGACTGGTCACACTAACCATTGGTGCGCAGTGAATGAACTGACCGTGAAAAGCGTGAACACGCGAACTGTGTCAACACTGTGATTATTGAATAAAGTTGAGTGGAACTGAGGGATGATCACCATCCTCTCTAAAACCTTATCATCAGACACATTGACAGACAGGCAAGGCAGATAAGTAGGCAAATCCACCACTACCTACCCACACCTCTGCTTCCTGCCTCAAACACCATCCCTATGCACTTTGAATACCTTTGACGGGTGCGGTGGTCAGATGGTTAGAGCGCTGTATTCTCGTTCGAGTTTCCTGAGTTCCATCCTGTGCCCACCTGGTGGGGTAAGGGTGGAGATCCGATCTCCCAGGTCAACATATGTGCAGAACCGATAGTATCTGAACCCCCTTCGTGTGTATACGCGCGCAGACTTCTAAATATGCACGTTGAAGATCCTGTAATCCTTGTCAGCGTTCAGTGGATTGTGGAAATAAGAACAAGAACACACAGAGTATGCACTCCCACCCCACCCCCGCCCGAAAACGGAGTCTGGCTGCCTACATGGCGGGGTAAATAAAGAAACCGTCATACACGTCACATGTAACATTCTTTATGAGTGCGTGGGTACGCAGATGTGAGTGTGTTTGTGTGTGACTGAAACTTGACAGAGTGACACAGAAAACAAATGATGAGCGCCCAATGGCCGCTGTCAGCCGGCTTTTCCCAGGTAGCCAGCCTGTTGTGCAAATGCCTCCGTGTTTGTAAAGCGCTTAGAGATAGGCGGTATGTCTGTATCATCAAATTACTATGTAACCTAATCTTGGTGTTCCTCCTCCCTACGTGGCACTGCCCATGAACCCCTATCACCTGTGATCCCATTGGCTCTCTTCACCCACAAGTGTCCTGCCCATGAAAAAACACTAATCTCATTATCCTGTGTGCCCTGTTGGCCACAGACAAATCGTATTCTTTCTCCCCTTCTTGATCGATAATCCTGATCGACATTTTTGCCAAATATATCTTGTGTAAACCTCAACTGTATTTTTATCAACTTTCTGAATGTTTTACCAAACTGGCACTGTTATTAAGCTGATTCTCCCTGCTTTGAACAGCATGGATACATGTGGTTGTTAAGGGTATAAAGGATAATAACGAGAACATTTTCCTCCAAAAAATGGAGTATAATTGTGCCACTCAGAAATCGCCCAAACTGACGGCTAAATTTGTGTTTATGTTTGTTTGATAAACACCTAACAACTATAAACAGCGCATGTCATGGTGTAAACCTGTATCAAATTAGTCATTGTTTTGTTTATTTGATTTAATTACATTTCACACATATATTTTCAATGCATAAGCCATATATTCGTTTTGTACAAGTTTTTTTTTTTTATTGTCCGTTATGTTTGAAAATTCCCATTCTTATTATTTTGATCATTCTATGATAATTATATGATTACGTTGTGCAAACGTTACATGACGATTAGAGTTGTGACACAACACAGTCATAAAACGCAACTGACCTCAGTGTGCGTTCTGATTGATAAAGAGTGTCCCAGAGTTGCTCAAAGAAATATAGGATTTCTGACCCCAGCTTTTTTAACTCTCTCCATACGAACGGCGAAAGAAACGACGTTAACAGCATTTCAGCCCAATTACCGTCATCAAAATATTGCAAGCGGAAGGCTCTTATACTGAAGAGGTGAATGTTGACAAAGAATACCACAATTCTGACGACGGAAGCTAAAGGTTGGGTCATTCAGACACCCACTGGACATCCGAGGGGTCTGTGTAGAGGAGAAGATAGGACTGGCCGTACTGAGTGAGTTAAGAAGTATGATCGGGCTTCATCCCCTCAGGGCCAATGTCCAACAACCTAATTCAAAATTACCTCCCCGCATTGTGTGTCTGTCTACGTTAATACAGAACGACAGAAAATAAATGCAATTGGCATAAGCTTTTTAAAGTAAAAAAAAAAAATGTTTACATAGCATCACAAACCTTCAAAAACCATTTGCTTTGACCTATGATAATGTTTTCGAAATTGTTAAAATCAGATATATGCCATTCATTGTAATGTGAAGTCATGCTATTTTTACAAGAATGAAATACTTCTGGCCAAATGTATTTTTTGGCTATTCTGAAATCGGTAGTTAAAGCATCCATGTTCACAGCAAAATATATTTATATTGCAATGCGTTTAATGAAAGAACTGAAGACTTGAAGAAAAAACAACAGGAGAAGTTAATCAAATACAAAGTTGCGTGTCTCTGCTATTCTGCTTTCCACTCCGCAGGACCTACACGTCTTTCTGACCTTGTCAGTGTTAACACTCCCGCGAGAAATCTCCGCTCTTTCTCTGACTGTTACCTTTTGAAACTTCCTCGCATCAATACAAGAACCTATAGTGAACGTTCTTTCTTCTTTATTGCTCCTCACATCTGGAACAACCTTTCCCATCATATCCGTGCATCTGATTCTACTTCTGCTTTTCGTTCATCACTAAAAACTCATCTTCTTAAAACCTGTCTATAAGCACTCTCAGCTTCCTTGTTCTTCAGCACCACCCATTTCAACACTTTGGATGTACGTAGAGTGGGAGGGGGAAAGTGTGAGTGTGTGTGTGTGTGTGGGAGGGAGGGGGGGAGGGAAGGGGGAGGGTTTTTTCAGAAAGAGTGGTCATGAATGTTTTATGTAACTTGTAATATTTTTCTTTCATGTAATGCGCCCTGAGCTCTTAGAGAGAAAGGGCGCTATATAAATATGCATTATTATTATTATTATTGAAATAAAATCTGAAACATAGAGGAAACACATCCTGGATATTCCACCGTCCATGAACTTGCCCTCGTTATTTTGAAAACAACTGAAGCAGACTGAACCAGTTTCATAGGGCATCTTGCAAACCTGTCTACACATTGAATAACGCAGTTCGCCCAAGGGAGGTAAGAAAACCGATCGATACAATCTCCTCTCTCCTCCTTCTCTCTCTCTCTCTCTCTCTCTCTCTCTCTCTCTCTCTCTCTCTCTCCTGGATGAAGGCTGATTATGTAATTTACATGTGTTTCTTCTGAATGAATAACTTTTTTTCTAAAGAATGTGTGTTTTTTGTTTTTGTTTTGTTTTGTTTTTTTCCCCCCCTCAAATATACATATCCTTACAATTGCCATTGAAAGGGACTTTTGCCTGCCTTAATGTCATTCAGAGAGCTCTCTCTTTCTGCTCTGTTCCCGTCTCTGTCTGTCTGTCTGTCTGTCTGTCTGTCTGTCTGTCTCTCTCTCTGCGAGTCAGTATGTTGTTAGATATTGTGCAGAAGGAGGAGAAACCCGATCGTGCTTCTGAAAAGCTATGACAAGAAAACAGTGTGCAAAGTAGAAATAGGACGTACGTATTGAGAAGACGTTACGCATTAATGTTGTGCGTGTGTCCCTGTGTTGCTCTCTTTCCCCCCCTCTCTCTACCCCCCCCCTCACCCCCTCCCTCTCTCTCTCTCCCTCTTCCTCTCCCTTATTATCTACCCCCATGTTCCTCCATCGTACTCTTGTGTTCCCAGTTCAATGCTGAACTCATGCACGTGAATCTCTTGTGGTGTGTGTGTGTGTGTGTGTGTGTGTGTGTGTGTGTGCGTGCGTGCGTGCGTGCGTGTGTGTGTGTGTGTGTGTGTGTGTGTGTGTGTGTGTGTGTGTGTGTGTGTGTGTGTGTGCCATGTCCTATTCCTTCTCGCCCTGAACTCTTGAGATGAGTTCGCAAGTTATATCGTTGGGAAGGTAAGATTTCGCTTTGTCTATGGAGCCGAGCATTGGTAGGAGAGGGAATTCCAGAATTCAGCTCTGCAGTGGTTCTCGTTCCCCCTGTGCCCTGTTCACCCCAAAGTCCCTCAACGCCCACTCCCGCTTCAGACCTCCATATTCCCAAGAACTTCCTCGCCCAATGTTACTCCATCCTGTACTACCCCGTGCGATTCTGCATGCATGTGACTTCAGGCATCAAGTGGGCTTCTTGACACTGGTTGTCCACGGATGGGTTTTGGCTTAGGTTCGAGTGAACTGACATTGCTCAGAACTGGTGCCGTGGTTATAAAGGCTACCGTGACCTGATTGTACTGTTTTGATAAGACTAAAGACGTGGTGTAAAAGTTAAAGGGTTAATTTTGTGTCTTGACCTGTGTTTGGAAGTGGAACTGCAGTGAAGAATCGAGCTGAGCTTTTTTCTTTGTCTTTGTCGTGTGTTGTCGGGATGGTAGTTAATCTGGGAAGGTGTGTGGGGGTGGGGGAGGGTGGGGGGAGGCGTGGAGAGGGGGGTATATGGGACACCCCCCAAAAGGGTTGTGGCAAAACAATATCGATTTTATTGTGGAATTACACATTGCCATTATATAGTGGGCTTCCAAGGTAAAGTAGGGGTGTGGGGAATGTAGTGGGTTTCAAAGGTACAGTAGAGGTGTGGGGAATGTAGTGGGTTTCAAAGGTACAGTAGGGGTGTGGGGAATGTAGTGGGTTTCAAAGGTACAGTAGAGGTGTGGTGAATGTAGTGGGTTTCAAAGGTACAGTAGGGGTGTGGGGAATGTAGTGGGTTTCAAAGGTACAGTAGAGGTGTGGTGAATGTAGTGGGTTTCAAAGGTACAGTTGGGGTGTGGGGAATGTAGTGGGTTTCAAAGGTACAGTTGGGTGGGGAATGTAGTGGGTTTCAAAGGTACAGTTGGGATGTGATGTAGTGGTTTCAAAGGTACAGTAGAGGTGTGGGCCTATGGGGAATGTAGTGGGTTTCAAAGGTACAGTAGGGGTGTAGGGAATGTAGTGGGTTTCAAAGGTACAGCAGAGGTGTGGGGAATGTAGTGGGTTTCAAAGGTACAGTATGGGAGTGGGGAATGTAGTGGGTTTCAAAGGTACAGTAGAGGTGTGGTGAATGTAGTGGGTTTCAAAGGTACAGTAGGGGTGTGGTGAATGTAGTGGGTTTCAAAGGTACAGTAGGGGTGTGGTGAATGTATGGGTTTCAAAGGCACAGTAAGGGTGTGGGGAATGTAGTGGGTTTCAAAGGTACAGTAAGGGTGTGGGGAATGTAGTGGGTTTCAAAGGTACAGTAGGGGTGTGGTGAATGTAGTGGGTTTCAAAGGTACAGTAGAGGTGTGGTGAATGTAGTGGGTTTCAAAGGTACAGTAGGGGTGTGGGGAATGTAGTGGGTTTCAAAGGTACAGTAGGGGTGTGGTGAATGTAGTGGGTTTCAAAGGTACGGTAGGGGTGTAGGGAATGTAGTGGGTTTCAAAGGTACAGTAGGAGAGTGGTGAATGTAGTGGGTTTCAAAGGTACAGTAGGGGAGTGGTGAATGTAGTGGGTTTCAAAGGTACAGTAGAGGTGTGGTGAATGTAGTGGGTTTCAAAGGTACAGTAGGAGAGTGGTGAATGTAGTGGGTTTCAAAGGTACAGTAGGAGAGTGGTGAACGTAGTGAGTTTCAAAGGTACAGTAGGAGAGTGGTGAATGTAGTGGGTTTCAAAGGTACAGGAGGAGTGTGGTGAATGTAGTGGGTTTCAAAGGTACAGTAGGAGTGTGGTGAATGTAGTGGGTTTCAAAGGTACAGTAGGGGTGTGGTGAATGTAGTGGGTTTCAAAGGTACAGTAGGGGTGTGGTGGATGTAGTGGGTTTCAAAGGTACAGTAGGGGTGTGGTGAATGTAGTGGGTTTCAAAGGTACAGTAGGGGTGTGGTGAATGTAGTGGGTTTCAAAGGTACAGTAGGGGTGTGGTGAATGTAGTGGGTTTCAAAGGTACAGTAGAGGTGTGGTGAATGTAGTGGGTTTCAAAGGTACAGTAGGGGTGTGGTGAATGTAGTGGGTTTCAAAGGTACAGTAGGAGTGTGGTGAATGTAGTGGGTTTCAAAGGTACAGTAGGGGTGTGGGGAATGTAGTGGGTTTCAAAGGTACATGAGGGGTGTGGTGAATGTAGTGGGTTTCAAAGGTACAGTGGGGATTTGGGGAATGTAGTGGGTTTCAAAGGTACAGGAGGAGTGTTTTGAATGTAGTGGGTTTCAAAGTTAGAGTTGGGGTGTGGTGAATGTAGTGGGTTTCAAAGGTACAGTAGGGGTGTGGGGAATGTAGTGGGTTTCAAAGGTACAAGAGGAGTGTTGTGAATGTAGTGGGTTTCAAAGTTAGAGTAGGGGTGTGGTGGATGTAGTGGGTTCCAAAGTCACAGAATGGATGTACTGCGGTTGGTTTCAAAAGTACAAACGTGGTGTAGGAGAGTTTGAAGGTGTAGCATTTGGGGAAAGAAGTTTGAGGCAAATCTTTGGAGAAGTAAGTTTTGGGGTACAGTAGAGCAGTAGGGTTTAGGGGGAGGGGATAGTGGCCGGGGGGGGGGGGGGGGGTGCGATGGGGGCGGTCTGGAATTAAACAGGGAGAGTAAGTGGTTTTGTATGTTTTGTTAGCGGACCTGTGTGATGTTTGCAATGTAACTGACAATTTCATTATCTTCGAAATATCTGAAAACCGATAGTCTTATATGTCTTGACAGGGTGTAGTAATTCACCCGGCTATCTTTTTTTCCCCTCTTTCTTTCCTATTCCTCTTTTCGCTCTTCTACTTCTGCTTCTCATCTGTCTGTCTGTCCACCTGTCTGTCTGTCTGTCTGTCTCTCAAATATGTTTCCGAGGTAGTAAGCATACACAAAAAGTCAACTTAAGCTCCAAATATTCATTAAACATTTTAAAACTCACACACACACACACACACACACACACACACACACACACACACACACACACACACGTACGCGCACTTTCCCCTACCCCCCTCTCTCTCACACATACACTACCCCCCACCCCCATCTACCACCATCGCTCTTCTCCCCCCACCCACACCCCCCCACACGTGGTTGTTTCAAGATCCGTTATGGTCACCACACGGGTGACGTAACTGAAACGAGTCTGGGGATGATGGTTTGAGAGTTTACGCCGGGACACACACACACACACACACACACACACACACACACACACAGATAGAGAGAGGGAGAGAGAGGGAGAGAGAGAGAGAGAGAACGATAACGATCTTTTATTCAAATTATCGCCAAAGCCCCTTACTGAAGGGGGTCATACAAAAAAATAAATAAAGAAAATGACTTGACACGATAAACCAGCATCACAAATCAACCAAAAGTAGCTAATACAATACTCAACAACATTCACAAAATAACAATTCGAAGTCTCTTCAATGCCTCATATAAGTATGTTGTCAAGTTTTGTTGAGAGGGAGAGAGAGAGAGAGAGAGAGGGGGGGAGGGAGAGAGTGTGTGTATGTGAGACAGAAAATAATACTTCGACACATCAATGTCATTCGCCATGAGGTCCTTATGACATGGGTGAATGCATCAACATACTTTCAA
>NC_134899.1:42837110-42857110 GCF_041734735.1 Babylonia areolata | reverse complement strand
CTGAGAGCCAATCTAGGTCACGCTGACCCAGAAGGACGCGTTCCTGTCTCGCGAAGCACGCGCTTTGCCATTGGGTCTCTGACGAAAGCGTTCACGTCCACCCTGGTGTCTGAACTGCTGTTGAGACGAAAGTAAGTGTTCAAATTTTGTTTGTTACCTTGCTTACACGAACGTGTGTCGTCTTCTGTCACCTGGAACGTTGATGTCTTTGATTTTCAACATTCATTATTAGTTGTTTTTTTTTGTTAAGTTAACGACTCCCCTTCCTAACGACTTCCCTTTTCAAAAGCCCTTTTAGTTTTCTTGTTCTTATATTTATTACAGTTATCATATTTGTATTATTATATTTATTATATTTGATTCCAGTCTTCATTAACCTTATTTCCTCCAACTCACCATGCAACACCCCTTTTCCCTTCTCTCGTATGTCGTTATATGTTTATTTATTTTTCAATTATAAGAGTAAAATATGAAAATTAAATCAAGTTGTCCACAATCGCCAGTGTGTGTAACAGGACATGAAAACTAGATTATTTCCTCCGTAAACTAGCTGTTACCATTTTAGATACTGCTAATTAGACGGTACTAAGGTTTTGATCTGGCTGCTGTAGTTTTATTTATTTATTTATTTATTAAGACGATTTGCTATAGCGCATGTACTTGAAGCTCTGTGCTCTTCTATATTCCATTCTTTCTCCCCACAAACGTTTTTGTTACTGAAGTTGTTCTTTTGCTTTTTGTTGTTGTCAATCTTGTAGATGTCCTTTTTTTCATTATTAGTTGAAATTCATCCATTCCATCTTGATCATATGTTTTAGCTCATCTATCCCATCTGTTCATTGATTTAGAAGGATTCCAGATTGAAACCTATATCAGAATCACTATCACATCCGTACTCCGAAAGAGACGGACGTAAGAGACGTGGACATTTGTATTATCTGCAGTATAGTGATGTGACTCTGAGCTTTACTGTATGTAGCAATGCACAAAAGCTAAACATGTCTGTAAATCCTCCTTTAACATCATTTAACATTGAAGATTAGACTACAGTCATTATATCAGTAGAAAATATTGATTTGGACGAATGATAATGTACGCATTTTTCGTCTTAGAAAGCCTGTTCATTAACATGACCATTGTCACTCCAGGATGCCTAACAGGTCGATGTAATACAGCAGCTGTTGTGTAGCGTATATGGATCAGTCCGAAGTCCGCACGTTTTGACACGACCTTGAAACTGAAACATTTGCTTTTCTTTCATTTCTGTAATAAATTAAAAGGGGAGGGAACAGAAATTTGTCACCAATCGACTGAATTCCTTGACTGCCGGGAATAAATAAAGAGGTGATTTAATATATGCATCAATATCTAGAACAATCAGCCCCAAAACTGGAGATATACCTCTCTAGATAATAAAACAAGTGTAAATTTTCAGCCTTCCAGATTGGTATCCCTTCTTTTGATACCATCAGTGGCGTTACTATGGACATAAGCATTGCTTCCTGTGGCAGTGTAGGGGGTTAAACCAGTATGTGTGTAGAAAACAAAACATGCGTCCCAGTTATACAGACACTTTATCCGGACCTAACAGTGTGAGAAGGTATTGGTATTGGTATTGTAGTATCCTTTGTTTTTCACGACATATTTATCTGTGTAAAATTCGGGCCGCTATCTTCACAGAGAGAACGTTACAACACTGCAGCTACATATTCTTTTTCTCCTTTTTTCTGATTGAATGTATTTTCTCCTTCTGTGAAAACGGGATTTTCCACAGACTGTTGCCAGGAACAACCGTTTAGTTACCGTTGGTTCCTTTACATGCGCTAAGTGAATGTTACGCACGGGATCTCGGCTTATCATCTCAAGCGAATGACTAGCGTCCAGACCACCACTCAAGATCAAGTGGAGGGGGCAGGGGGAGGGGGAAGGGCGTGGAGGGGGTGGGGGATGGGGGGGGGGAGAGAAAAAAGAAACCTGAAGAGTGTGGGCTTTCATCCCATGCGCTCTAGATTCTCTCGTGCCCAAGGCGAACGATCTACCATGAGACCATCATCCATCCCTCGACTGTGGAATGCTGGTGGTAAAATTCTGCAGCGCAGACTGTGTCCATCGAGCTGTTGACACAGTGTCCGACCGTTTCGATCCGCTATTGATCCACTTCCGCCGGCCTGAATTCCCCTTCCCACCTCCCATAGTGGTGGGTGGGGCGGTGGTCTGGTGGCAACACGCCCTGCTAGGAAGTTAGTGTCCACGAGTTCGAGTCCGACTCATGGTACTGGACCGGGATTCTTTGATTAACTTAGTCGTCCTGCGCTGGTCCACGTTTTCTCAGCACATTGTGAACTCCCATGCACACAGACACACAGAGATACACACACTTACCCACACACACAAACACGCACACGTACACTCACACACACGCGCACATACACGCACGCACACGCATACACACACACACACACACACACACACACACACACACACACACACACACACACACACACACACACACTGAAAAACCATCCCATTAACTCTGTGAAAGATGAGCAGTAACACGAATGAATAGTGATTAGTCTACCACATTTTTAGTCATTCGGATGAGACGATAAACCGAGGTCCCATGTGCATCATGCACTTAGCGCACGTAAAAGAACCCATGGCAACAAAAGGGTTGTTCCTGGCAAAATTCTGTTGAAAAATCCACTTCGATAGGAAAAACAAATAAAACTGCACGCAGGAAAAGAAAAGGGGGGGGGGTGGCGCTGTAGTGTAGTGACGCGCTCTCCCTTGGGAGAGCAGCCCGAATTTCACACAGAGAAATCTGTTGTGATAAAAAGAAATAGAAATACAAATACAAACAAAATACCACTTTATTTATTACTTGTGAAATGTTCTATGTTTTATATACGCTCTTATTGGAAAAGCGTTTCAGTTGTACGAGGGGATGTGTGTGTGTGTGTGTGTGTGTGTGTGTGTGTGTGTGTGTGTGTGAAATGGAGTGGGAGTGGTGTTTGATCATGTGTGTTTGTAAAGATGTGTGTGCAAAAAAGAAATTAATCATTTTATCATCACACGAATCTTGTGAGTATGTATTTCTGTAGATGTTTGTATTTCTTTCTTTTTTTTCTGTCTGTCTGTCTTTCTTACTGACGGCTTAATGTAAAACAAAGCAAAGCAGTTGTTGCTAATTCAAATACCATCACGAAACAAAATTTTGACTTGATACACAAATACACACACACACACACACACACACACACACACACACACACACACACACACACACACAAGCACGCACGCATGCACATACAAACCCACAAACACAAAATCTCAAAAGCGAACAAACAACAGCAATTTATTCATGTCTTTAGCAAATTGTCGTTGGAATACAGCTTCTTCAGACAGGGGTATAGGAATCTGCAAAGCCAGTTCAATGTTACTGATTGTCGTTACGACGTATTCTACGGGAGGGTGTGTGTGTGTGTGTGTGTGTGTGTGTGTGTGTGTGTGAAAATTTGTGTGTGTGTGTGTGTGTGAAAGAGAGAGAGAGAGAGAGAGAGAGTGTGTGTGTGTGTGTGTGTGAGATCAATATTTCCGAGTCATTCCTGTATGGTGATTTTTTTTCTTCTTTTCATTGTTTTGTTTTTTTCCCCATTGCTTTTTTTTTGTGCTGCGTATGACCGTTTTTTTTTTCTATGCCCTGTATTAAAGAAAGCATTCAGGCAGAAGAATCAATGCCTCAAGGAATTGGCCATACACTCAGGTAGTTCGTTAGCCTATCAGAAATGGAATTGATTTTTTTTTCTCTCTCATTTTTATCTTTGTTTCCTTTCGTCTTGTCTTAAACATTGTGTGATATTTACTCTGCTGAGAGAGACAGACAGACAGACAGACAGACAGAGAGAGAGAGAGAGATTTCGACACAACTTATTTTCAGTGGAGGGAAAGCGAAGAAAGAGGGAAACGATAACAGATTCTTTTCTTTTTTTCTCACCAAGATAATGAGTACGTATTGCCGTGTGTGAGTGTGTAAAAAAAAAAAAATTAAAAAAAAGAGAGAGAGAGAGAGAGAGAGAGAGAGAGAGAGAGAGAGAGAGAGAGAGAGAGAGAGAGTTATGAACAATGTACGATTAACAATGTCATCTACGGAACACGCACACACACACACACACACACACACACACACACACACACAGAGAGAGAGAGGGACACAAGGACGCAAAGGTTTAATTGTATAGGCCTTGGCCCTTTACAAATGGAGTGCACAAACATAATGCATCACTGTGGCCAGATTTTGTGGAGAGAGATTGATTGATCGATTGATTGATGATTTATTGTCAAAAGCATTTACATACATTTTGACAAGGGGGGGGGGGGATTACAAAAAACTAATTAAGCAAATACCACGAAACACACACCGCAACAACTGTACGCAAGAAAAGGGTAGGGAAAAAGAACAACAAAAGAGCAAACAACATGTGGACCATCCATGGTCATAATTCATTTGCTTATATAATAATTAGTGAATCCGTTTATTCATTAGCATTAGGGATCATCTGTATATAATCACGTACCCTTTACTTGATTCTTTATCCTGTCTGCCCGTTTTCTAGTGCTTTCTGATTACAGTTAAGTGCTACGGTAAGAAATTTTGACATAGCTGGAGAGAGAGAGAGAGAGAGAGAGAGAGAGAGAGAGAGAGAGAGAGAGAGAGTGTGTGTGTGTGTGTTCGTGTGTTGGCCTTTTTTGTTGGGTGTGTGCTATTTTCGTTTGTGTCCATCCTCGCCCTTCCTAACCTCCACATGAAATAAGCGACACTTTTGACATGTGACAAAATAAAAGAATCATGTCATTGAGAGAGAGAGAGAGAGAGAGAGTGAGAGTGAGAGAGAGAGAGAGAGAGAGAGAGAGAGAGAGAGATTGCATTTCACTTTTTAAAAATCATTTTCAAAGCTAGGGTGGACAATCAAGACTTGACCAGCGCCTATAGTTATATGTGGAGGTCAGGCATTCTGCCTGTTGGGTTCTAAGCGGAAGCGCTGTGGCGTACATGGACTAGTCCGCACGCTTGAGACTGAAAAGTCAGAGACAGACAGGCGGGCACACACACACACACACACACACACACACACACACACACTAACACACACACACACACACACACACACACACACACACACACACACACACACACAGACGACAGACAGACAGACAGACAGACAGATAGACAGACAGAGAACTACAAACTTGCCCAGATATACAAAGACACAAAAACACAGACACACAGAATAAACTAAAGAAGATGAATAAAAAAAACAGCATTCACACACACACACACACACACACACACACACACACACACACACACACACACACACAACCAGCCACACGATGGCAGCTCGCCGCATCCCCCCCCCCAATCCCCCATCACCAGTTTACCTTCCCCTTACACCCCTTCCCCTTCCTCCACCCCTCTCCTCATCGCCATACCCCCCCCCCGTCCCCCACGCACCTCTCCCCCCCCTCCCACCTCCCCCCCCCCCTCCCCATACCCCTGACACTAATCCCATTCGGTAATGTCCACTTCTATCGGAGCACGTCTGTCCCTAATCCCTACCGTCTTCAGACCCCTAGACCGCTAACCCCTTCCTCCTCCCCCCCCCACCCCTCCCTCCCTTCCCCAATCTCCTCCCCCCCCCCCCACCCTCCCCCCCACCCCGAAGTCCTCCCCCCCCCCACACCCCTTCCATAAACCCTTACCCATGCCAGACATGGAGAAAATGGAAGAGCTGAGGGAGACATAAGAGAAAGACACAGACAAACAGATAACAGAGAATAGAGGGAGAGAGGGAGAGAGAGAGAAACAAAAGCGTCGATCAGAAAGAGACAGACAAACACATGCCGGATGGTCTCGAGACACAGAGAGAGAGAACAGAGAGAAAGCGACATTGAATTGAATGGAATGGAATATATTTTATTTTCATCCAGCCCTGAAAGGGGAAACAGTCAAATCAGAAACAAATGGGAAAAATCATCACATCAATACAGCATGCACATTAATCGTAATTATGGTTGCAAAAAATATTAATTTGGCAATTACATCATCACATAGGAAGAGAAGAAGAGTAGATAAGAGACAGACAGAGAGACAGACAGACAGAGACACAGAGAAAGACAGACAGAGACAAGAGTCACACAGACGAAAGAAAGACAAAAGGCATGGGAGAAAAAAAAAACAACTCAACAGAAACACAGAGGAAAAGTAATACATACATTTTGGAAAAATGAATGAAAATCACATCGAATTGACACCCTCACCCCCACACCACACACACACACCCACACCCACAACCATCCTTAACCTCTCTAGGCTAGCCCCCTTACCCTCTAACCCTCTACCCCCAACCTCCCCACCCCCTTGCCCCCCCCCTCCTCCCCCCCCACCCCCATCACCACACTTCCCAAGGCTTTAGCTGCCCAAGTCTCGTTCGCTCCTTTCCTAGAGTCCAGCAGCATCAGTATCAGCAGCAGCAGCAGCAGCGAATGCATATCCATCCGAGCTAGCTAGTGCTGTACCGCTGGCCGGAGCTAATGCTCCCGAAATGAGGAATTCTCTAGAGCTGGCCCGTTCGTCAGCTTCTGGCGAGGTAATTGGCATTCAGAGGTCGGCCCCGGTTCCTAATCTGCTGCCCAGCTTGTCTTATTCCTTGGCCTGGGGGGTGGGGGGTGGGGGGGAGGGGCTAGGGGTGTGTGTGTGGGGGGGGGGGGGGGGGGGGGGGGGGGGGGAAGAGGAGGAGGGGGCAGGGGAGGGGATACCCTTAAGTCGTTTTCAACTTGTGTTGGGGGTAATTGTATGCGGCTTTGGGTTTCCGTGTTTCGTTGGAGTGGGGGGTGTTTGGGGTTGAGTGTGTGCGTGTAGGGGTGTGTGTGTTGGGGGAGGGCGGGGTTGCGAAGGGGGTGAGGGGGGGGGGGGAGAGGGATAACGGGAGACAATGGATGAATGTTTGGGGTCGTTACAAAATAGTGTCTGTGGTATTATTTCGGTTTCTTCGGGATGGGGTATCGATATCCGTGTCGTTGTTGCTGTTGTTGTGATTCTTAGGGCGGGGATAGGGGTGAGAGGGAATGTGTGTGCGTGTGTGTGTGGGCGGGGAGGGGAGGAGAGGGAAGAGGAGGGGAGGGGGTAGGAGGTGCGTGGGGGTGGGGGGTGGGGATGGAGGGGGGTGATTGTGGATTAGGGAATACTGTATAATGCTAAGTCATGCATTTGAAATGAGAAGAATGTGGGTAGGGGTTCTCTCTCTCTCTCTCTCTCTCTCTCTCTCTCTCTTACACATACTATATATACCTACATACATTCATACATACATGCATATATACATACATGCATATGTCATACATACACATACGCGCACACACTTGCATGTAAACACACATGCAAACCCTCCCCCCCAAAAAAAAAAAAAAAAAAAAAAAGACTGGCTGGCTATAAATTTGTGTAGTTCCAACCAGGCGCTCGTGCTATCTGGGTTTCGCTTAATTAATCCTTTGCTCGCCTCTTTAACTCTCGGCTGCAGGTGAGGGGTATGATGGTCAGTGACGTTTTATCACTTCGCGAAGACTCATTTCAGCTTGCAGGCCAGGTTGTCAAGGAGTAGGGTGGCGCTTCTCTGGGGGCAGGCCGCTGAGGTGTATGTCTACTTTTATCATGCTGTTTCATGCCTATTTTATTCATATCCTTTAATTGATTTTGCGTTGCACATGTATGGCTGTGATGATGTATGTATGATTTACTCTAAGTTACCTTCTAAAGGTTTCTGTTGTGTTGTTGTTATCTACTGTGATTATTATTGTACGAATGGGTTGCCATTTAAACATTTTATGTCTTTTATGTATACATGTTGAAAGTCTGTGATTTTCGTGTATTGTTTATGTGTTTTACACCACAAATGAATTTCTTTTGTTGAGATAATAAAGTAATCTGTAATCTGTAACTTTCTGTATGTTGACTTTTTTCCTCTTCAGAGTGCATTACTTTTTTTTCCTAGTAAAATCAGTCACACACACACACACACACACACACACACACACACACACACACACACACACACGCAGATACAAACACAAACACACATATTTATATATATATATATATATATATATATATATATGAGTGATGGCCTAGAGGTAACGCGTCCGCCTAGGAAGCGAGAGAATCTGAGCGCGCTGGTTCGAATCACCTCTCAGCCGCCGATATTTTCTCCCCCTCCACTAGACCTTGAGTGGTGGTCTCGACGCTAGTCATTCAGTTGAGACAACAAACCGAGGTCCCGTGTACAACATACACTTAGCGCACGTAAAGGAACCCACGGCAACAAAAGGGTTGTTGCTGGCAAAATTCTGTAGAAAAATCCACTTCAATAGGAAAAAAAACAACAAATAAAACTGCACTCAGGAAAAAATACAAAAAATGGGTGGCGCTGCAGTATAGTGGCGCGCTCTCCCTGGGGAGAGCAGCCCGAATTTCACACAGAGAAATATGTTGTGACAAAAAGAAATACAAATAGAAACAAATGCAAAGAAATATTCGCACTATTTTTACTATAGTGATCTCATTTCGCCAGACGGTGGTAAGGTGGGACAGCTATTTTTCTATGATGGTCGAGGAGAATTGTGATGATGACGATGTTGCTGTGGAGGTCCATTAGATTTGGGACGACTTGACAAAGCTGTACTCTAGGCTTCCTGTCACAAAGGTATCACTGCGTTAACTCGGCCTGGCCTGAGAGATACAGACACGTGCAGTGTTGGTCAAGTTGTAACAGCAATCGGGATTTGAACCATTGACCACCAGCCAAGCAGCAGACAACCAGCAAACCAAAACTTCAACAACAGCCGCGAACGCAACAGCAGTTAAAAAAAAAAAAAAAAGAAAAAAAGAGAAGAAAACAGGATGTATATGTTGACACACACACACACGCACACAGAGAGACACTCACACACAGATATATATATATATATATATATATATATATATATATATATCTATATCTATATATCTGTGTGTATATATATCTGTATATATATATATATATATATATATATACATACATATACAAAAACAAATATAAAAAAAATACCGCCGCGTTTGTCTATAAGAAGGGATGCGGGAGAGAAAAGGGAGTATGTCTACAGACTTCTGCAGTCCGACTTAAGGTTTTTGCCCTGAACAACTTGACATCAAATTAAGAATGGATCCTGCTAATGTGTGTTCATGATCTTTAAGGAAGTTAAAGTCTGTTCCAGTGTGTTGAAATACACTGAAATACAACTCGGCTGAGATTTTTTTTTTCTTTTTTTTTTCAAATGTTCATAACAAAAAAAGAAAGGGAGATGGTTGGGGTGGGAGGGAGATCAGTTAAAGACCACCACTGACGCCTGTAGTTGCTTGCACTATGTGTAAATTTCGAGCACTAACATCAACTTTTTTTTTAGAATTAAGATGTTTCATTCATTTTGTCTTCTTTCATAGCAGGGGAAGGTTCAATGTCACCAACTTATTTGCTTAAATTGTCTATTACCCACCCCCCCCTCCCTCCACCACCTTTTTTTTTCAGAAGGATTCGTGCTATCTTTCTTTCTTATTTTTCCCCCTTTGTTTTGTTTTCTCTCTCTCTCTCTCTCTCTCTCTCTCTCTCTCTCTCTCTCTCTCTCTCTCTCTCTCTCTCTCTCTCTCTCTCAGTAATCCTGTTTTCTGAAAGGAACTCTTTGTTATGTTAAAAAAGAAAGGAAATGTATGATAATGGGAATGCTCTCCACATAGACTATGGACATAAAGGCAGTGCATCAAGAATGAATATATATATATATATATATATTTGCGTGTGTGTGTGTGGATGTGGGTGTGCCTAATGCATGCGTATATGCCTAATGTGTGCGTATTGTTCTGTTGTCAGATCAAAGCTGGTGTTCGCTACGCCTTGAATGCATTGTACAGACGACACAAACAAGAAGCAGCAATAATCACTGTGTTTGAAATTAATGGTGTTTGCTCTCTGTGATCGCAGAAGCATTGGAAATGTCCATGACCCACGATTTCAGCTGCGAGTTTGAAATGTTGATACAAGACTAGCTTTTGATCCGGAAAGCTTCAGTCGATCAAAAAGAGAACTATGAAAGAATAGTTTGTATTTGAACAAACACACACACACACACACACACACACACACACACACACACACACAGAACGATCCATGGATCAACAGATAAATAGATAAAAATGAGTGAGTGAGTGAGTGATTTTTTTTTTTATTCCATCTTTGGGTTGCGTCTTTTTTTTTCTTTTTTTTTTTTTTTGGTCATAAGATATTATTCCGTTGGTGATTCTGTACATTATATATATGGTAAATAAACCTCAAAGAAAATAATTGTCCTTTTTTTGCTCTCAAATTTTCGCCCATAGGGCTTCATCAGGAGAGCGTCTTGTCTGTGTCGTATTATCTATAAGGTAAGCGTCATCACCTACGTTTGACGTCATAGCAATATTAGTACAGTAGAGTTGTCAACATAGTGAAGTAATATCTAACTCTTGCAATGATCCATTCAAAATGAAAACCAAAAGAGGATATAATGATGATAATAATAATAATGATATAGGCCTAGTAGTAGTAATAATAAATTCATTAAAATGAAAATAAAGATAATAATAATAATAACAAATGGATGATATTTATCTGATATATAACAGATTGACATAAGTTTACAGCTGGGCCAACAGCAAAGTGAGAGCTGTAGGCCTATTATCAGTGCAACGGGAAATCATTTACAGCTGTCTTTTGTGAAGGACTATGACTTTCAAACTAGGAGGCAAAATTGCACTGGCTCTTAGTGCTGCTTCCTAAAGGTCTGGTTGGCCTTTGGGAACCATCCCAACACTGACTGTCCTAAATCCCTCCTGGCTGAGAAAGTGGGGATTTAACTTGGGCAAAACATTCTCCACTATAATCACATTCTGGTCCAAGTAATTGGGACAGCAGTTGTCTCCTCTGCTGTTCTGATGGTCATAGTCGGACACCTGACTATTATAGAATATATATATATATATATATATATATATATATATATATATATATATATATTTGTTCTCAAATTGATTGATTGATTTGCTCATAAAGTCATTGATTCATTCATAATATTCTTCGCTCCCAACAGTTTAAGTCTGGACACCCCTATCAACAAGCTGATTCCTGAGAGTTTCCAGTTGATGGACGAAGTGCGCACGCGCACGGTCACAGTGCGTGACCTCTTGGGCCACCGCACAGGGGTGCCGGGATACTTCCACGCGCTGCTGATGGGATTTCCGGCCCACGTGACCAGGTCGGAGCTTATCAGGTACTGTACTGTTTGGATTGGCTTTGAACGTGACACGTGGGCCAGTGAAATTGGTTGGGGGGGGTTGGGGGGGGGGGGGGGGATTCGGGTGAATTGTGAGAGAAGATTGATTTCTTTCACAGTTCATGTACTATATGTTGTTCTAAGGTTATAGTAGTTGGTGGTTTTTTTGGGGTTTTTTCCCTTGCAGAGAAGGTTATATTTGTCAAGAAACATGTAATCACATTTCACATTAAAATTTTGGGTAAACAATATAACAAAATACATTGATTCCAAGAAAACAATGAAGCATTACACCGTAGAATCTGCTTCAAGGAAAACACATCAACACTGGCCCTCGCTTCACTGAAGTTATATCATTCATCCAACTGCAAGGTTTTTGTTTTTGCATCTCCCCAATCCCATCAAACACCCACACACAGTGAGGCCCACACACACACCCATACTCTTTAACGTGTAATCCCTCGGTCAATATACCACAAAACTAGCAACATAATCTCCTTCTGAGACATCGAGGGAACACCGATATTAATCCATTTTAAAACAGGTTCTTAGAATGTACAAACATAATCATGAAGAAAAAACAACAATATCAATTATTATTGTTATGAAAACATCAAAACCTGTTAAATAATATTGTGTATATTCTAAACTAGCCATCTGTCGGATCATTATGTTATTCTCTTTCTCTCTTACATACCCAGAGTAGCAAACAGCCAGACACAAACACGCACACGCACACACCCCTCCCTCCCCTCCCAACACACACATATGCTCAAAACGCTCGCTCTCGCACACTCTCGCGCGCACATTCACACACGCAGACATTGGCAAACGAAATGGGCTACACACAAACACTTGAATGTTGGCACAATGGCACCAAAGCATTTGATTTTTCAATTCAACACTGAATCATAAATGGCAACTGAGGTATAGCATATGGTGTTGCAGAAATTCGCCTGTCGCCGGTATGTCTGTACGTGTGGTTGGCAGTGTTGTTTTTTTTGTTTATTTATTTACTTATTTTGTTGGTTTTTTTGTTTTTTTGTTTGTTTTTTTTTTTGGGGGGGGGGGGGGGGCGGAGGGGGCGGAGGTTATTGTTTTTTCGAACGTTAGAAATAGCCTTTCAGAGTGTTATCGTGGTGCACATGTATGTAATTCAACTGCCAGATATGTCATTAGTTAACATTTTGTTACATTGGTTTGGCGCGTAGGTTGGAAATGTCATGGTGATGAAGTTAAAGAGAAAATACTACCTTCCGTGCAATGGGAAAATATAGTTTTTCTTTTTTAATGCTTACGAAGCGAATTCCTTTCTTTAATTGATGGACTACATGACTCGTTAATCATTTTGCTTCTTTTTTTTTTTTATTCATCCATTCATTCATTCATTCAGTGATTTCCTTGCTCGTTCATTAGAAAAGAACAATTTGTTCGTTGATCCATTCATTTCTGAAAAAAAAATGTTATTCTGGTATTATTCTTCATTCTGTTTTTTTCCAACCTGTCACTATACCCCATTGTTATTTACTTTTTTTCCCTTTCATACCCCAACACCGGTGATATTTTTTCTTCATTATTGCTTATTGTCCGTTTTGCGTGGATTAATGAGCCGCAGTTGTGTGTTCCTGTCGATTTTGCTCATTGTGTTTTACTGCTATCAACCACCAGTTTCATTTCTTAGAAGATCTGGTGGGGTGAAGTGCTGTAGGATGAAGATGAGAGGATGACACCGTGACGCCATACTGTTTGGGGAACTTTTTCTTGCTTTTTTTTGTTTTTCTTTTTCTTTTTTTCACACATGTAAGTGCCATGCAATCTTTCATTTGTTCATCTTCTCACCACTAACCTGGTCTAAACATACATTACTATTACCAGAAGATTTTTTTTTTCTTTCTAAGTAACCGATGTTATCCCTTCTCCTCCTCCTCCTCCTCCTCCTCCTCCTCCTTCTTCTTCTTCTTCTTCTTCTTCTTCTTCTTCTTCTTCTAGACTTTCTCCTGTAAATGATGAAGAAGAGAAAACCAGTTTAATGCATAAACTATGATCGATGACGTATCTGAATCAGTGCTATGTGTGAATAGAAAATTAACATTTTATTAAAAAAAAAAAAATTAAAAATTAAAAAAAATGACTGGAGTGAAAGTGCTTACATTTGTCTGTGCACAAGATTCAGCTCTATATGAATGAATACTTCTGCTGCCTTCTGTTACCCCCCGGCAATTGTTCTGCTGAGGTCCCAGCTCATGTAAAAAAAAAAGAAAAAAAAAGAAAAAAGAAAAAAAAGCTTTAACATCATTTCCGTCCGAATATTCTTACTCTTAGCGGCAGTAGAAGTAGTGGTGGTGGTGGTGGCAGTAGTAGTAGTAGTAGTAGTTGTTGTTGTTGTTGTAGTAGAAGTAGTAGTAGTAGTAGTAGTAGTAGTAGTAATGAATGACCAACCCCCCCAAAAAAAAACAACAACATTTAACCCTTTCAACTCCTGGAGCAGCCGCCTACGCTACCTCCCTGCCGTGGTTCCGCTGAGGTACCAGTTCCTCTACAACAATTACCTCTACACCCTGGCCGCGCACGTGGTGGAGAAGCTGACGTCACGCCGCTGGGAGGCGCTGCTCCGTGACGTCATCTTGACCCCCTTGGCCATGAGGTCCACAGGGTTCGTGGACGAGGTGAAGGGTTTTGAACAGTTTGCCCTGCCCTGTGCCCTGCGGAACGGGTCCTTCAGGAACCTGATGCCTGACTTGCTGCTGTGAGTTTCTGTGTCTGGCTAGGCTTGTCTGTTTGTTTGTTTCTTTCTTTCTTCCTGTTTCTCTCGTTTCCTATGTCTCTCTGCTCTGTCTGTGTCTGTGTCTGTATGTGTCTGTCGGTCTGTCTGTCTGTCTGTCGCTCTCTCTTTCTTGCCCACTCTTTCTCTCGGTCTCTCTCTCTCTCCCCCACCCTTTCTCTATCTCTCGTTTTCAGTCTGTCTGTCTCAGTCTCTCTTCCTCTTGCTCTCTCTCTCTCTCTCTCTCTTTCTCCCTGTCTCACTCTCTCCCTCTCTGAGCTCGGTGTTCTGAGTTCTCTTTCACTCTATAGCAGTGTGTGTGTGTGTGTGTGTGTGTGTGTGTAACGAAAGGTATATGTGTGGCGGGCTATGGGGGGTGAGGGGGGGAAGGGGGGAGGTGAAGCGGGGGGCGGGAAGGGGGACGAGGTGGGGGGGGGGAGGGCTGGGGGCATGATGTTCGCGGGAGTGTTAATTTAGTTTTAAAGAAACAGACAGAGTGTGAGCAGAGCGACTGAGCGAGCCAGCAAGGATGGTGAAAAGCTTTCAGAGAAACCCCCTTGAGAAATTTGCCTTCCCCCGGTCATTCCTTCAGAGCCACCACACACCACCGACTTACACAACCAGCGACACGTGGAACCCGTCTAAAAGTACCCCCCGGCGGTGAACAGTCCCCTAAGGAAAAAGGCAAAAGTGCCGTGTGTACACGGCGGTGCTTTTAGTGCCCTGTTACGGCCCCCAAATTGTCACCTGCCGAAAATATCGTCGCCGACAACTTTTTTTTTTTTTTCAGGCGTCGTTCATTTCTCAGATTTGTCGCCCAGAAGAAAAATTGTTGCCCTTTCTGCGACAAATTCCAGAAGGATGTAATATGTTTGAAATAGTGGACTATTTAGCGGAATTCGGTTCTGTACCGTTCTTACACAAAACACTTTCTCTCTTCCTCTTTCGATGCATGTGTTGTTGTTTTTTTCTGTCTCTCTCTTTGCGTTCTGTTCTTGCGGTAGAGAAATCATGACACTGACAACGAATTTCGTTTGTGACAGTCCTCGTTACCCAAATTGACACGTGTTTGTGTGTGTGTTTCTGTATGTGTGTGTGTGTATGTGCGTGTGTGTGTGTGTGTGTGTGTGTGTGTGTGTGTGTGTGTGTGTGCGTGCGTGCGCACACGTGTGTGTGTGTGCTACAGAATTTGAGACATTTTGTTTTCCATATTTCGATAATGATTAATTAATGATGACGAGCGTGACAGGCCTGAGAGATACAGGCACCTGCAGTGTTTGGTCAGGAAACTATTGAAGTGGATGTCCCTCTACTGTGTGGTCCCAGTCTTTCCATTGAGGTCCAAAGCACACTCGGATCTGGGTAGGAGCCGGCCACTGGCAGCGCACACAATATATATATATATATATATATATATATATATATATATATATATATATATATGTATATATATATATATATATATATATATATATATATATAATGTAATATAATATAATATACTAAAATGAAAAAAAAAATCCCCCCCCCAAAAAAAAAACCTTATTAAAGATTATTCGCCCTCACGCGCGCGCCCGCACACACACACACACACACACACACACACACACACACACACACACACAAGCACACAAGCACACGTGGCACGCACACACACAATCATGAATAGTACACAATCAAAAACACAACCAACAAAATATTAATGCTGAAACTATAAAATCTCACTCACTAATACTAATGGCCATTTTAGTTAGGATCAGCTGTTGAGAATTATTCAGGAGAGGCAGAGGAAGTTGATTCCAAAGAAAAGGGGGGCTTAGTGTGAAAAATTGCGTTGGCCATTATGACCCCTCTGATGGGATTCGAACTTTAGTCTCCCCAGTCCGCAACACATTGACCACTTGACCACGGCGGCTGGTAGTGTACCCCAGTCCCATGTGATCTTTTTTTTCCTGGTCTACAGTGCTGGATACTGACCAAGCACATTGGTCCGACCGAGTTGTTTTTGTCTGCATTGTGCCAGTCGAACCATGCCAGCGTTTTGTAGTTTAGTGTAGTGTTGTATAGTGAATTGTGGTGTAGTGTAGTGTAGTGTAGTGTAGTGCAGTGTGGTGGTGCAGTTTATTGTAGTGTATTGTAGCTTGTTGTTATGTATGTGGTGTTGTGTAATGTATTGTGGTGTGGTGTAGTGTAGTGTTGTAGGTTATTGTGGTGTGGTGTAGGATAGTGTATTGTGGTGTAGTGTAGTGTATTGTGGTGTAGTGTAGTGTATTGTCGTGTGTTGTGGTGTAGTGTAGTGGATTGTGGTGTGTTGTGGTGTAGTGTATTGTGGTGTGTTGTGGTGTAGTGCAGTGTATTGTCGTGTAGTGTATTGTGGTGTGTTGTGGTGTAGTGTAATGGGGTGTGTTGTGGTGTAGTGTAGTGCATTTTGGTGGGGTGGGGTTTATTGTGGTTTATTGTATTGTAGTTTATTGTAGTGTAGTGTATTGCCGTGAATTGTGGTGTAGTGCATTGAATTGTGGTGTATTGTGGTGTAGTGTATTGGATGTGGTGTAGTGTATTGTGGTGTAGTGTATTGAATGTGGTGTAGTGCAGTGTATTGTAGTGTAGTGTATTGAATTGTGGTGTAGTGTATTGTAGTGTAGTGTATTGTAGTGCAGTGTATTGAATTGTGGTATAGTATATAGTATTGTGGTGTAGTGTATTGAATATGGTGTAGTGTATTGAATGTGGTGTAGTGTAGTGTATTGTGGTGTAGTGCATTGAGTGTGGTGTAGTGTAGTGTATTGTAGTGTGGTGTATTATGGTGTAGTGTATTGTATTGTGGTGTAGTGTGTTGAACTGTGGTGTATTGTATTGTTGTGTGTTGTGATGTTGTGTAGTGTATTGTGTAGTGTAATGTATTGTGGTGTATTGTAGTGTGAAGTGTAGTGTATTGTGGGGTACTGTATTGTGGTGTAAAATATTGTAGTGTGTTGTGGTGTAGTGTACTATAGTGTATTGTGGTGTAGTGTAATGTATTGTGGTGTAGTGTGTTGTGTAGTGTGGTGCAGTGTATTGTGGTGTAGTGTAATGTATTGTGGTGTATTGTAGTGTAATGTGGTGTAGTGTATTGTGGTGTATTGTTGTGTGTTGTTATGTAGTGTAGTGTATTAGTGGTGAAATATAGTGTAATGTGGTGTAATATAGTGTATTGTAATGTGTTGTAGTATAATATCGTGTATTGTGGCGTATTGTATCGTAGTGTAGTGTGGTTTGGTGTGGTGTAGTGTAGTGTGTTGTTGTGTAGTGTAGTGTATTGTGGTGAAATATAGTGTACTGTGGTGTACTATAATGTGTTGTAGTGTATTGTGGTCTAATATAGTGTATTGTGGCGTATTGTATCGCAGTGTAGTATAGTGTAGTGTGGTGTGGTGTGGTGGTGTGGTGTGGTGTAGTGTATTGTAGTGTAATATAGAGTATCGTATGTGTTGTGGTGAAGTGTAGTGTAGTGTAATGTAGTGTAGTGTATTGTGGTGTAGTGTAATGTATTGTGGTGTATTGTAATGTGCTGTTGTGTAGTGTAGTGTATTGTGGTGAAATATAGTGTATATATACGATAGTCAGTCGTGTCCGACTATGACCATCAGAACAGCAGAGAAGGCAACTGCTGTTCCGACTATTTGGGCTAGAATTTGATAAAAGTGGAGAGTGTCTTGCCCAAGTTACATCCCCACTCTCTCGGCCAAGAGGGTTTTAGGACAGTCGGCGTTGGGATGGTTCCCAAAGGCCAACTAGCCCCCAAGGCTGCAGCACTAAGAGCCAGTGCAACTTTGCCTCCTAGTTTGAGAGTCATAGTCCTTCACAAAAGACTAAGCTGTAAATGATTTCCCATTGACTGAAGAAACCATTGATAATACAGCTCTCACTTTGCTGTTAGCCCAAATGTAAACTTATATCGTAGTGTATTGTGGTGTAATATAGTGTATTATGGTGTAATACAGTGTATTGTAGTGTATTGTGGTATAATATAGTGTATTATGGTGTAATACAGTGTATTGTAGTGTATTGTGGTATAATATAGTGTATTATGGTGTAATACAGTGTATTGTAGTGCATTGTGGTGTAATATTATATTGTATTGTAGTGTATTGTGGTGTAATATAGTGTATTGTGGGGTATTGTATCATAGTGTAGTGTAGTGTAGTGTAGTGTAGTGCACTGTAGTGCACTGTACTGGACTTCAATATTGTGCTGTGCTGTGGTGTAAGGTGCTGCCTTGTGTTGTGTAGTGTGCTGTGTTGTTTTGCTCTGTGCTGTGTTGTGTTGTAATATTTTAGTCTCAACTGGTAGCTCTGTGTGAAGTTAGGGTTGTTCTCCGAGGAGTGCGCGTCGTCACGGTGAGGCGCCATTTGTTTTGTTATTTCCTTCTTAATCGGTTGCACATGTTGGTTTTTGTTGTGCTTGTTGTTTATTTTTGTTGTTTTTGGCTTGTTTGTTATTGTTGTTTGTTCGTTTCTATAGGTTTTTGTTGTTGTTGCAAAGTAGATTTTTCTTCATGATTTTGCCAAGAACAAACCGTTTTGTTGCCGTGGGTTCTTTTACGTGCGCTGTCTTCATGCACACGGGAACTCGGTTGATCCTGTCACACGGATGACATGACTAGACCACCACTCAAGATCTGGTAGAGAGGAGGGGGGCGGGGGGTGGGGGGGGGTGGGGAGGGGGGTGAAGTAAAACTCCCGGTTCCTAAGCGTGGGACTCGAACACGTGCACACTGGATTCCTAGTCGGCCGCTAGGCCACAAGGCCACCACTCCACGCTTTCTCCTGGACACTGTTGTGTCGAAAGTTATTGTCATTAGAATGATATTCCTTGACGCTCAGAGAATATAGGGGCGCGAGGGAAACAACAACGGCAAAGGCCACAGCAGTTGAAGATCTAGTTTCGGTTTGTTTATTTTCAGTTATTAAATATTGTGTGTCTCACTTCTTTCGCTTTGTGTCCCACTTCTTTCTCTTTGTGTCTCACTTCTTTCTCTTTGTGTCTCACTTCTTTCGCTTTGTGTCTCACTTCTTTCGCTTTGTGTCTCACTTCTTTCTCTTTGTGTGTCTCACTTCTTTCTCTTTATGTGTCTCACTTCTTTCGCTTTGTGTGTCTCACTTCTTTCGCTTTGTGTCTCACTTCCTTCTCTTTGTGTCTCACTTCTTTCTCTTTGTGTGTCTCACTTCTTTCGCTTTGTGTCTCACTTCTTTCGCTTTGTCTCACTTCTTTCGCTTTGTGTCTCAGTTCTTTCGCTTTGTGTGTCTCACTTCTTTCTCTTTGTGTGTCTCACTTCTTTCGCCTTGTGTCCCACTTCTTTCGCTTTGTGTCTCACTTCTTTCGCTTTGTCTCACTTCTTTCGCTTTGTGTCTCAGTTCTTTCGCTTTGTGTGTCTCACTTCTTTCTCTTTGTGTGTCTCACTTCTTTCGCCTTGTGTCCCACTTCTTTCGCTTTGTGTGTCTCACTTCTCGCCACCTACTGACCTCCTCTCTCTCTCTCTCTCTCTCTCTCTTTCATGTTAACATCTCTTTCAGACTTTCTCTGACTTTGTCTACAGTCTGACTGGTTCTCCTTTCTTTCGCTGGCTTTCTGACTCCTTTGTGTTTCTGCCTGGCTTTTGTTCCTTTTCTGTCTGTCTGTCTCCCCCCCCCCCCCCCCCTCTCTCTCTCTCTCTCTCTCTGTCTCTGTCCAGACGGCTGGATGCAAGGAAGAACTAATGCTTATTCCATTATCCTCTTGAAAATCGTGTCATTACGTTTCTTTCCAAGAGAGAGAGAGAGCGAGCAAGCGAGAGAGAGAGAGAGAGAGGGAGAGCAATAAAACG
>NC_134899.1:42824610-42829610 GCF_041734735.1 Babylonia areolata | reverse complement strand
CTAGATAGGTGGGTCTGAGATTGTGGAACATCTGAATCAGTAGATCGTTTAGATTGGTATTCGGGTACTGATTAAGCCTTGGGAATACAGTAATGGCGGTAGCAGCAGCAGCTGCAACTGTGGTGGTAGTAGTGGAAGTAGCAGCAGCAGCAGCAGCAGCAGTAGTAGTAGTAGTAGTAGTAGTGGTAGTAGTAGTAGTAATAGTAGTAGCACGATTGTGGGGTGAATCAGTATCTCATTTCGATAGGCATTTAGCAATGGTTATGCAGTGTTGACGGCGGCAACAGCATCCGCAGCATCAGTAGTAACAATAGCAGTAGCCGTAATAGAAGCAGTAGTTGTAGTAGCTGTAATGTTAGTAATGTATTAGTATCAATAGTGTCTGCGTTATACGGTTTGTCTTTTCTTTTCTAGTATCTGTACGTATTTTTAATTCGTTTCTCAGCTTTATTTCATGTTACTCCCATTCGCTTTTATCGGGCAGGATCAAGTAGGCTGTCATGTCACGGGTAACTGGTTGGGTCTACGCGTAAGTTAGGCATCTGCTTGTGTTATTTTTTGTTTGTTTTTGCTTCATTTTATAACGAATGTGATATATCGATGTTTCAGATCAGTTCGCAGGCATGACGGCTCTTTTGAGACTGAAACTCTCATAAGTGTCCAACGATACATGAGGCATGTTTTATTCCAGGCATCTGTCAGTAATGGAGAGGTCGCGTTTGAGTGTAAGGAAGTGTTGCTAATTTTAGATTTAAGATATACCTGTGTTTACAATTTCATGACGCTATAGTTACTGGGGACAAAACGGTAGTTACTGAGGACAAGGCGCTATGGTTATGGCAAATCGCTATAATCACCGAGTAAAAAAAAAAACAAAAACAAAAAACAAACAAACAAAAAACAACCCGCAATAGTTACTTAGGACAAAATGCTATGGTTATGGCAAAACGCTTGACTGTCTGCAATTCTGATAATTATCAACTATCAAAATATTTTGTTTATGTCAGAAACTTGGGTGCATTTTTTGATTCAGCTCTGTCTATGCGCAACCATGTTAGTAATTTATGTAAAACTGCTATTCCAACTGAGGAAAATCCGTACCATTCGATCGTGTCTAACTGTTGAAGCAAACACTCAGCTTGTTTTTTCCTTGATCCTAAGTAACATTGACTACGACAATGCACTACCTGATGGTCTGCCTTCTGATTTGTTTTGTCACAAGGCATCTGCTTGGCAGATGTGGTGTAGCGTATATGGATTTGTCCGAACGCAGTGACGCCTCCTTGAGCTACTGAAACTGAACTGAAACTTTGTCACAACGTAACATGATTTTTGACCAAAGCTGCGAGAATCATTTTCAGAAAGTCAAAGAAGGATCACA
The DNA here is from genome assembly GCF_041734735.1 of Babylonia areolata. Taxonomy (NCBI): domain Eukaryota; kingdom Metazoa; phylum Mollusca; class Gastropoda; order Neogastropoda; family Buccinidae; genus Babylonia; species Babylonia areolata. The sequence continues at coordinate 42,828,229 of NC_134899.1, read as the reverse complement.
TAACCCCACTTATGAGTCAACTTCCTTGGTTACCCTTCCAGTACATTAATTTAGTACAAAATTACTATATTGGCTAATCGACGCCACTTGGAGGGACCCCTCTCATCTTACTTATCTTCTGTCCTTCATACTTACACCCCATTCCGTTCTTTCACATCTTTTGCTGAAAAACTCCTTTAAGTCCGCAAGACCTCTTCAAAGACATTTGGCCAATGGGCCTTTCATTATAAAGCACCTTCTGTTTGGAATTCTCTTCCTCTGGAGCTCCGTCGCTTACCAACGATGTCTTTTTAAACACACTGAAAACCCACTTGTTTTAGCAGGCCTCTGGGTGTTATGAAGCACAGCTAGTTGTCTGATCTTCCTCCTCCTACCCAACCCACTTTACCTTCTACTGAATTAATCGTGTAATGTGTGTGTATGTGTGTGTGCAGGGTGGGCGGTGGGGGGTTCAGTGGGTGGATGGGTGTTTGTGCGTGCGCGAGCGTGTGTGTGCGTGCGCGAGCGTGTGTATGGCCTTTTTGTCGTGTGTGTGCGTGTGTGTGATTGTTCATATCCGTAATTTGTAGCATTGGTGTATAAATACACATATATGTTGTGGGGCTTTTTTCATGTGCAGAGGTATGTTATGCACAATTGTATATGTATTGTTTCGTGTGAGGCGCTTAGAACCCATTATATGGGGAGTTTGCGCCATATAAGTGCAATCCATTATTATTATTATTATTATTATTATTATTATTATTATTATTATTATAGTCACTGAGAATAAAACGCGGAAATCACGGAGGACAAAGTGATATACTTACTGAGGACAAAACTCTATAGTCACTGAGGAAAAAACTGCACTGTCACTTTTGTGAAAAACGCAATAGTTACTCAGGACAAAGCTCTATAGTCACTGAGGTCAAAGTTTCAGTTTCAGTTTCAGTAGCTCAAGGAGGCGTCACTGCGTTCGGACAAATCCATATACGCTACACCACATCACCCAAGCAGATGCCTGACCAGCAGCGTAACCCAACGCGCTTAGTCAGGCCTTGAGAAAGAATTTAAAAAAAAAATGAATAAGGGTGAATAAATAATAGATAAATGCATAAAAAAAAACAACTACTACCACTACTAATAATATGTATAAGGCGCAAAAACTTGATGAAGTCAACTATAAGCGTACATAAATAAATAAATAATACTGAGGTCAAAGCGTTATGGTAATGACAAAACGCTATAGTTACTGAGGACAAAACGTTATAGTCACTCAGGACAAAGCACTATTGTCATGACGAACAAAGCGCTATAGTCACTGAGGACAAAGCGCCATAGTCACTCGGGATATAGCGCTACATTTACTCAGGACAAAGTGCTATAGTCACCGAGGACAAAGCGCCATAGTCACTCGGGATATAGCGCTACATTTACTCAGGACAAAGGGCTATAGTCACCGTGGACAAAGCGCCAGTCACTCGGGATATAGCGCTACATTTACTCAGGACAAAGTGCTATAGTCACCGAGGACAAAGCGCTATAGTCACTCGGGATATAGCGCTACATTTACTCAGGACAAAGTGCTATAGTCACCGAGGACAAAGCGCCATAGTCACTCGGGATATAGCGCTACATTTACTCAGGACAAAGTGCTATAGTCACTGAGGATAAAGCGCTATAGTCACCGAGGACATGCACTATGGTTACTCAGGATAAAAATGGAGTGAAAGGTGAGAGAGAGGGACAAACAAGCAGGCACACCAACAGAAAATACACTATATCAATTAGAACACAAATGCAAACACTAGTTCAATACTAAAGTCATGCATGCATAGATATTGTCCATTAATAGAGAAACAAACAGACAATTGTGAGTGAATGACAGTCTCAAAAGGCAGAGAAACGGGAGAAGGAGAGAAGTTATTTCATACAACTTTTAATATCACTTGCTGTGCTGTTAAAAAAAAAATCCATGAAGGAAAAAGACGGGGAAAAGAACGGAAAAAAAGAAAGAAATGTTTAACATTGCAACTCACACCAGAGCATTAACAAACCCAGACAGAAAAAAAAAATCACGTGATATACTCGCTTAGAATGCAAGCAACAACACACCAGAGCAACCCAGACAAGTGTATACAGTCACTGAACATTCCTAGATCGCATGCCGCAAGACACCCAAGGGCAATTGTTGCGCCAGAAGATAGGGAAAAAAGAACCCCCCCCCCACCTCCCCCTGAAAATGAGGATTAATGGGGAAAAAATAAGTGGAAAAAACAGAAAGAAAAAAGTTATCAAAGAGAGAGAGAGAGAGAGAGAGAGAGAGAGAGGGTTGTAAGGCACTAAAAAAAAAGAAAAAAAAAGAAAGAAAAAAAGCGGGTGCTCCAAGACCTGCATGCAACTGAGGAGAAAAAAAAAACAAACCACAACAACAAAAAACAAACAAAAAATACCCAGGACAAAATGCTATAGTCACTCAGGACAAAACGGTGTAATCAATGATGACAAAGCGCTATAGTCACTCGGGACAAAGCGCTTTGTTTACTCAGGACAAAATGCTATAGTCACTGACGATAAAACGCTTTTGTCACTGAGAACAAAGCGCTATAGTTATCAGGACAAAATGCTGTAGTCACTGACGAAAAAAACGCTTTTGTCATTGAGAACAAAGCGCTATAGTTATCAGGACAAAATGCTGTAGTCACTGACGAAAAAAACGCTTTTGTCATTGAGAACAAAGCGCTATAGTTATCAGGACAAAATGCTGTAGTCACTGACGATAAAACGATTTTGTCATTGAAAACAAAGCGCTATAGTTATCAGGACAAAATGCTGTGGTCACTGACGATAAAACGATTTTGTCATTGAAAACAAAGCGCTATAGTTATCAGGACAAAATGCTGTAGTCACTGACGATAAAACGATTTTGTCATTGAAAACAAAGCGCTATAGTTATCAGGACAAAATGCTGTAGTCACTGACGAAAACACACTGTAGTCACCGAGAACAAAGCGCTATAGTTATCAGGACAAAATGCTGTAGTCACTGACGATAAAACGCTTTTGTCACTGAGAACAAAGCGCTATACTAATTATGACAAAATGCTGTAGTCACTGACGATAAAACGCTTTTGTCACTGAGAAAAAAGCGCTATAGTTATCAGGACAAAATGCTGTAGTCACTGACGATAAAACGCTTTTGTCACTGAGAACAAAGCGCTATAGTTATCAGGACAAAATTCTGTAGTCACTGACGATAAAACGCTTTTGTCACTGAGAACAAAGCGCTATACTAATTATGACAAAATGCTGTAGTCACTGACGAAAACACACTATAGTCACCAAGAACAAAGCGCTATAGTTACCAGGACAAAATGCTATAGTCACTGACGATAAAACGCTTTTGTCACCGAGAACAAAGCGCTATTGTCACCGAGGACAAAGCGCTATAGTCACCGAGGACAAAGAGCTATAGTCACCAAGGACAAAGCTCTATGTAATCACCGAGGACAGAACACTGTAGTCGCCCAGGACAAAGCACCATAGTCAAAGCGCCATGGTTAGTCGGGACGGCACAGTGGTCTGGAAGAAAGGGATTCCCTCAGTGGCGGGGTAAACAGGAGAGGGGGGGAGAGGCGGCT
>NC_134899.1:42812110-42819610 GCF_041734735.1 Babylonia areolata | reverse complement strand
AAATCACACACAAGAGAGAGACAGACAGAGAGAGAGAGATAGATAGAGAGAGAGAGAGAGAGAGAGAGAGAGAGAGAGAGAGAGATTAAGTTCTTACCCATTATCCTGTCCCTGCAGGCTACGAGAAGGTCTGGCACTCAGGAGGGATCGTGACCTACTCCTCCAGGCTGTGGCTGCTGCCCGGGGTCAAGGCCGGCCTGTTCGTGGCCACCAACGGTCCTCAGACTCGGGACAAAGGGCACGCCCTCACCGCCATCACCAACATGGCCGCCGACCTGCTGCTGGGTGAGGCCTTCTGGTTGAACGAGACGACCATCTGCACCTTCCCCGCCCCCTGGAAACCCCCACCCTCCCCTCCCCCTTCACCTCCTCCACCACCATCATCACGACAACCACCACATCACCCAACCACTTCCTCAACTCCTTCTCCTTACAACGCCCAGCAGGAAAAGGGCGGCGAACTTTCTTCTGCAGAAATCCACGATAAGAAAGAGAGGAGAGACTCCACGGGCGGTTTAACCACCAAGCGGCAGGAATCTTCGGACCTTGATCTGAACCAGCTGGTCGGGGTCTACACCAACAAAGCTTTCGGCGAGATCGTCATTGAGCGAGGAGGAGGAGGAGGAGGAGGAGGAGGTGACGGCCTGGAAGAATATGACGTCAGGGAACACGGTGACGACATTTTCAAAGCAGGAGAAAAGGGGAACGGGTCTGAGTGGCTGGTTCTAAAGTACGGTCGCTTCGGAAAGCTGAAACTGAAACGGGTGGCGGTTGGCGGTGACGGTGGAGGTGGTGGTGGTGGTGGTGGTGGTGGTGGCGGCGATGGGGGTAGAGGGTGGGACGGGTGGTTTATCGGCCCTTTGTGGTACGTCACGGACTCGGACGAGCATCAGAGGCCCATCCGCGTGCACTTCCTGCGTGACGTCACGGGTCACGTGGAGGGGATCCGCTACCCGATCGACGGTCACTATGACGACATAGAGTTCCGGAAGCAGGATGGTCAAGGCGTGACGGCATCCGTTCCTTATTCCGCCACTTCCGGAGGCGAAGCTGCGATGACAGCTGTGGCCCGTCTGGACTTTGGGGTGGCATTGCTTCTGATGGCTTGGTTGTGCAAACCTTTGCAGTTTTGAAGCATAGGTTTAGCTTTTCTTTCTTTCTTTCTTTATTCGTTCATTTGTTTATTTATTCATCTAATCTATGTATTTGCGCAATATCAGCCGAATTCCTTCCATGTTTCTTTCTTTCTTTCTTCTCCCCTTCCTTCTCCTACTACTTTTTCTTCTTGTCTTTTTTCTTGCTGTTCTTCTTCTTCTTGTCCTTGTTTTTGTTCTTGTTCTTCTTTCTATCTAACAAACAAATCTACAACACGCAAGTATTCGGTTTTTATCCTTTCGAATTTTTTTTCTTCTATATTCTATTTTTTTTTTTCAGGGTCAATGCAAACACGTATAAAGACACATCATAGATGTTCTTATTGAATTCCTTATAATGCACCATTTGGGTTCGTTATATTTGAACCTAAATCATTGATAGTTTTGCATGTTGTACACTTTTGGTTGGCATATTTCTGGCTGCGTCATCGTCGTATGAAATGTTTTCACAATAACCATACTTCATATCATTTCTCACTGAAATATTGTTTGTGACTCTTTTTTTTTACTGAATTTGATTGCAGCATATTTGTAGGTAAGTTTGACATGTGTTATGTGATGTTACTATTTTGTTCTGCTGGATCGTATATTATGTATGTATGTATGTGTATGCACGTGTATGCACGTGTGTCTGTGTAAGAGTAAGAGAAAGAGACGGTGTTTGGACAGGCGGGATATAGGTGCGCGCGTGTGTGTGTTTTGTGTGTGTGTGTGTGTGTGTGTTTGCGCGTGTGTGTTTTGTGTATGTGCGTGTGTTGTGTGTGTGTGTGAGAGAGAGAGAGAGAGAGGGGGGGGGGAGGTTATTAAATATGATAGTTTTCGATACACTGCTCAAATTCTTCATCACCTCTTGTCGTCTGTCTCTCCGTCTATCCATCCTTTTATCTGTCGGTCTACGTATATGTCTACCTATCTAGCTAGCTGTCTATCTATATGTTTACCTGTCTATCAATTTATTTGTCTATTCACCTGTGTATCAATATATTTATCCATCTATGTACCTATCAAATACATAATATGTCTCTTTACATACGTATCATTGCTTATTTCTTTCTTGTCTTTTCTTTTTATTTCTTCGTGAAAAATGCGTTTCCATCTTCATAATTCTACCATATTTCACATTTTGTTTGCAAATTTATACTCTTATAATGATCTACTTATAATATGTATATACTTAGCCTTTTACATTTGTATAAATATATGTATGGTTGTTCAGATATGTAGAAAGTTCTTGTATTTATTTATTTATTTATTTATTTTTTTGTTGTTGTTGCTTGTGTCTTCATTACTTGATTATACTGTTACTAAAATGATTGTGACGGTCACACCCATCCAAAAAATTGTGTTATACCAGGTTATAACTTCCCCTTATTAGATAACGGTAAGAAAATGTCATAAAAGAAAGAAAAAAAAAGAGGGAAAAAAAGAAGAAGAAAAAAGAAAAAAAAAAGAAAGACTGGTAGATAGATATACAGATAGATAGATAGATAGATAGAAAGAACAAGTAAAGATGAAAATAACAAATGAGAAGAGAAAATGGAGAAAATCAAGGAAAAGAGACAGCACTAGGTTTGAAACAATATAATTATATTCATTCACCCCTCTTTGTCTCCATCTCTTCCTCTCTCTCTCTCTCTCTCTCTCTCTCTCTCTCTCTCTCTCTGTGTGTGTGTGTGTGTGTGTGTGTGTGTGTGTGTTCTTAAAACACAGTGATGCGGGGGTGAAGATAACAAGTAATATTAATGAAATATTCTGATAATATATATATATATATATATATATATATATCCCTGTTTGTGCATTTGCGTTCGTGAATAGAAAAAAAGGGAAGTAAATGATGATCGCTCAATCATAATTATGATGATTATCATCATCATGATTATGATGTTTTTTTTTCAAGTGTAACCAAAACACCGTTATTTATTCACGAGTAATGGGGATGATCTAAATCTCTTTTCGATCATGTTTTATCAGTGTTTAGAAACTGGAAGTCGTTGATGCGGTGTTGTAGGATTGACATGCTGCGGTGTTGTGTAGTCTTGATATTTTTTCCGTCTGCAAAGCGACAGCTGCTTGGTGTTTTGTGGAATGTGGAACCGAATCACTAATTTGTAAAGAAAAGTCATTATTCCTCCCTTACTGCACACGAATCCTTTTACCATTTTAAGGCGATTACTCAAACACTATTGGGACTTACATTCACTCCATTCCTTAGTATAACTAATCTTCATAATCGTCATTGATCGCCGTCGTTTTCGTCGTCGTCATCATCATCACTGCTAGCATCATCGTCATCGTCATCATATTTCGTCCTCATTTTCTTATTATCGTGGTCATTGTCACCCTTGACGTCATCATCATCATCATCATCACTGGTGGTGGCACTACAATAACTACTGCTATGATGACCACGACGACTGACTTATCAGTTGGGCTATCAAACTGCTAACTGAACTGAAGAAACATACGCAGTTCAGGTCTTTGTCGCGATTGTGGTAGGAAGACAGAAAAGCGGAAGCAGACGGCAAATCGACGTGACAAACTGATGGTGCATGGGTTATGTTACTAGTAATTTGATAGAGAGAGAGAGGTATATTCATTTTACTGATGCAGAAAGCATCAAAGAGATTGGAAAACATTAAAGAAAAAGCTCCATTTGGCAGCTTTTCCACGATTGTGGCTGTGCAGATATACTGCCGACGAGATATTTTCTCCATACCAGGCGAACACAGAACAGCAGTCTGGGAATCAACCCAAAGTGAAATGCAGTTCATGATCCTGTTCGTTCGGTCTGTAAAGAAAGATTACTAAGAGATGCTGAGTCAGAATTAGCCAGACGTTGGTCTTGTGATCCATTGTCCACCGCAGATCAGGGTACGAGGCCCCGTTTTGCTATGGTGTTGTGTCATTGTTAAAATCACCGAATTCAGACTTTTCCAGACTTCACTAAGGTGTGAACAGTTACCTGACTTCGGATGGGGGGAAGGAGGCTTTAACTGAAATGGCGGAAGTAGAGGACTGGACCCCGCATGCTACTCGAGCCACAGACACAGTGGAATCCTTCCTTCCTTCCATGTAGTGACCACAATCACATTTTGATTATTCTGTCACGGTAAGAATCAACTGCCCCGATAGCTGTAGGCTATGGCACCTTTAATCTTTAACGTTTATATATATATATATATATATATATATATATATATATATATATATATATATATATATCAGGTTTCCCGAGAAAGCCAGTAAGCCACAATTAGTTGTGGCCGAAAAGAAGTGTCGGTAAACGAGTCTTTCTGCAATAATGAATGACCGTACAAAGGTGTTTTCATGAAATAAAACAAGATAAAATGAGATTAATGAGGTGTGATGAAAAAGAGGGTCTGCATTCTTCGAAAACAGCACATTAATGAGGTTAATCTGATTCCTCTCTAAGGGAGAAAACCATCCTTTAATGACTGCGAGAGTTGTATACCCTGTGGACAGAATTCTCGGCATTGGCATTCATGTTTTCTGTTTCGTTGTCATGTTTTTTTATCGTTGGGGAATAATGTTCTGATCATTGGTGAGATTCTTGTTCCATGCGAATGATTGGAGAAAACATGTATTATGTAATATCGTATATTTTATTACTTTTTCAATTTTCAATGTCACTTTGACCGCTTTTACGTAACCCGTTAAAAAAAAAAAAAAAAGAAAGAAAGAAGTGGTTTGCTGGATTGTTCTGGCTAATGCAGAACTGTATGTACATATGATGTACAGGAGTAAGCAATCATCATATTCTGTGATGGTTCTTTCAAACCGAGTGTCTCATTTCTTTCTCTGTTTTTCTCATACTACTGATTTTACTACAGGGTTCGCATTCGGTCCTGCTCGTTGATATTGTTATCTAATGAGAGACTTAATTACCACACACACACACATGTTCTCAATCTTGCGCGCGCGCGCGCACACACACACACAGACACACACACACACACACACACACACACACACACACACACTCGTGCGCGCGTTAAATAAAATTAAAAAAAACAAACAAAAAAAACCTGTGACACGACAACAATGAATATCACTGACATGGAATGATGGTCTGTTGTTGTTTTTTCATGTACATATTAGATAAGTGTCTTTGTTTATCGTGTTATGTTCAACTGAAACACACACACACACACACACACACACAGAGACTAAAATCGGTGAAGTCCGGAGCAATGTATATAGTTCTATGTTGTACAGTTCTGTGTGAATTTCACCGGTGTCTGTAGTTTTTACATTTTTGTGCCTGTGAAACTGATTGTTAAATACCTTCCTTTGAATCTGATTGTTAAATACCTGTCAACAAAAAGGTATTTGCGGTGTTTCTAAAATTCTCTCTCTCTCTCTCTCTCTCTCTCTCTCTCTCTCTCTCTTTCTATATATATATATATATATATATATATATATATTTTTTTTTTTTTTTTTTTTTTAAATTCTCCGTATCTTGGGAGTAAACAGATCATTATTATTTTGTGTTTGTTTGTTTATTCGTTTATTTATTTATCTATCTAACTACTTATCTACCTGCTCATTTGTTCCTTCATTCATTAATTCATAGGTATATTCATTTGCTTGCTTGTTTATCTATTCATTTGTATGATGACGTTTATTATTTCACTCTCCACGCTCTATGGAGGTCAGACGAAGGAAGGGAAATAACTAGTTAAAGGCTCTGTGTAGCGGTGTTTGCGTGGTAGCGTCCCTTGATCAGAATTGGACTCGGAATGATTCCTAATAAATTATATTATCTATGAATAGATTGACAAATTGATAAATGAATGAATAAGTGAAGTCCGTGATACATACACATTACAAGCAGAACAGTAAACATCACACACACACACACACACACACACACACACCCACACACACACACACACACACACACACGGGGGAAAAAATCCGCATTCGCTTTAAAGAAGATGCACAAGTATATAGATAAGTACACAAACATGGTAGAGTACCATTTTCCTTTCAAATACTATTAACTGCACAGATAATTCGTCATTGTCGAAAGATGTGATGATGTGATGATGATGATGATTATAATGATTATGATGATGATGATAAAACTTTCAAATTCGATTTTCAGCAACGACTTTATACTGCCTTGTTTCGGGTTCCGAATGTGTTTGTTTAAATGACATGTGCAGTGTTGTTGCAACAAACAAAAGCAAACTAATGTTGATTGATGCAAATATGACTGATAGAAAATGCGGTTGGTTTCATGAAGGAGCAGGTATTTTCAAAGAAAAAAAAAGTAAGATGAAAAAAAAAAAGCATCAATCAAATGAATCAGAAATGCTATTAAATTACAATGAAATACACGACCAGGTGCTGTATTCAAGAGAACATCGTGCCTGAGGGTAAATGTATACCTGCGGATAATCTGCCTGAGGCAATGCACACTGCCCGAGAGTTAGCAATATCCAGTATTCATGAGGACAAGAGTCTACCGGCGTGTCCTATAAACCTGAAGGCAATTTATCCTACCTGCCAAGGGTGGCTGCCCACGAAGCAGAGGTAAATATGGCGGATCCTTTTGCAGCATATTTCTTTCTTTTTTTTTTCTTTTTTTTTAAAGGGAAAACAAGCGTGCTTAACGGATAGCACGTATTTTCCGTTCCGAGCTGTGGTGCATGAGAAGTGAAACTGAGAGCATGCGCAGACGGGGAATGTTGGGATTTAAAAAAAAAAAAAGAAAAAAAAGAAAAAAGAAAGGGTTAGCTGTCTGAGGGAACCGCGTGTGTCTTGAATACGAAGATAACTTATCCCTCAAGGTAAACTGTACCTGCGAGTCCCAACAATGTCAAAGATAACTTGCCTGAAGGCAAAATGAATTTTGTCTTGAATACGGCCCCAGTTTTTTAAGTCAGTCGAGTAACTGGAAATTAACTTCAATAAAGAGAAAAATATTCAATAGTTTCGAGTCCAAACTATACTGGCCTAAAAGCTCGCAGCTTGTTATATATCCACTTTATTCAACCTAAACGTTTACCCATTTACAAGTCGAGTTTTAGGGAGGTTTCAAAGCGTGTGGACTGATCCATATACACAAAACCATAATACAGTAACGGAATATACTGGAGTGGAAGTACAGAAGTTCACTTCAAGATGATCTGTGATTATTGGACTGTAATGACTATAAATAGCTGTCGCTATCAAGATCAAGTTGTTTGTGTAGAGGATAGACTTGAAAATGATTTTTTTCTTTTCAAAAGTTTTGTGGAATTCACTTGAATTAATTCATTGGCATGAATTATTGCTCAGTGTTGGGATCTTTGTATTATTATTATTATTATTATTA
>NC_134899.1:42779610-42807110 GCF_041734735.1 Babylonia areolata | reverse complement strand
GTAGACGATTTTCTCAACTCTGTGTTAGCCCTGGTGGAGCCTATCTCTTTCTAGCAGTGTTACACTTGTGTGTCTGTGTGTAAGTTTGAAGAAAAAAACAACAAACAAACAAACAAACAAACACCAAACTGGCTTTGAGGTAAGTCGCATTTCGCATACCTTTTCCTCCATTATCTCGCGTGCTTTGGCCCGGTTTTTTTTGTTTTGTTTTGTTTTTTTGTTTTTTGGGTTTTTTTTTTTTTGTTGGTTTTTTTTTTTTGTTTTGTTTGTTTGTTGTTGTTGTTTTTTTGTTTTTTTTTCCTCATCTTATTGTGATTAGATACATGATATGTGTGAGTGTGTGTGTGTGGGGGGGGAGGGGGGGGGTGCGTGCGTGCGCGCGTGTGCGCGTGTGTGTGTGTGCGCGCATATGTGGGTGGTATGTCTACGAATATGGTAGATTCTAGGCTGTGCATTTCCCTCCTTTCATATCTAAAGGGAGCAAAACAATGCTTTTTTTTTTAATGGTTTTGAATCATGGTCCATGGCCAAAGTTCATTAAAACATTTTCGTTCGTTCGTTCTCTCTCTCTCTCTCTCTCTCTCTCTCTCTCTCTCTCTCTCTATATATATATATATATATATATATATATATATGTGTGTGTGTGTGTGTGTGTGTGTGTGTGTGTGTGTGTGTGTGTGTGTGCTTGTTTGTTTTCTGTTTTTGTTTTTGTATTTGGTGAGAGCGAGGGGGTGGGGGTCTTTGCTTGTTCTGTGCCCAACTTCCTTTATCTTACCAGCATGAAAAGAAACTGGTAGAACTAAGACCCGATTAGTATGTACTTTTGTCTGTCTTAACTCTCTCTATACGAACGGCGAAAGAGACGACGCTAACAGCGTTTCACCCCAATTACCATCATCAAAATATTGCAAACGGAAGGCTCTTATACTGAAGAGGTGAATGTTGACAAAGAATACCATAATTCTGACGACCGAAGCTAAAGGTTGGGTCATTCAGACACCCACTGGACATCCGAGGGGTCTGTGTAGAGGAGAAGAGAGGACTGGCCGTACTGAGTGAGTTAATTAACAAGCAAACACCAATTTTCTTTACATGTTTACTATATGATAAATCCAGGCCTTGTTGTTCGACAACTCTTACGCCTTTCACATTGCAAGCCATCACGTGAGACAACACCACATTCCAACAGTTCCAAAACACATGGTTGCAGTTTTCAGGAATAGTTTTATTTGATTTATTTTAGATAATCACCACACAAATAATCTTTCACATACATTTATTCCACTTGAACAACAGCGGGGCCAGCGTCACTTTAGCTACAGGAGACAACGAGCATCATCGTCATTGTCATCGTCAGAGTCACCGTCGTCACCATGTCGTTGAAAGACGTGTAATCACAACCATTATTTTGTTGTCTAGCGGGATATATATATATATATATATATATATATATATATATATATATATATATATACATATATATATATATATATGAGAGAGAGAGAGATAGGAGAAAATTGTGAAAGAAGGGAATCGAGGACAATTTGTATATATGTATATATATATATATATATATATATATATATATATATATAGAGAGAGAGAGAGAGAGAGAGAGAGAGAGAGAGAGAGAGAGAGAGAGAGAGAGAGAGAGAGAGTGATATGAGGTGGATACATGTTAAAAAACAAAACAACAACAACAACAACAAAAAAGAAAAAAAGAAAGAAAAAGAAAAAGAAACGAAAATTCATTCGTATTATCATCGAGTAGTTTTCAGTTTCCTTTTACTAGCCGTATATCACCCCCTGTGTACACTGGTACCATCATTACGAGGATGGAAAATGGATCACATATTTTGTTCACATTGTAAGCACAGTCACAGGCAGACGAGTCATAGGTGACGTTGGTGAGGGTAACACTATTGTATGTCGTTCATCATCATGTTTGATAAATTCCAACTAAATAAGAAAACAACAACCCAAAAGCACAAATAGGTAAACCGAGAACAGGCAAATAAGCAACATAAATAACTGCAACAACAACAACAACAACACGTTTGCTTTCAGCTCACAACGAACGCCAACCATATAAGACACATATCTAATTATGTTGGGTTTTTTTCTTCACCGTATTCAAATACAACAACAGCAACTATAACAATAATGACCACGATGTAGATTACCAAAAAAACAACAAAAAAACAAAAACAAAAAAACCGACGAAAACGACAACAACCCAAATGACAACGTCATCATCATCATCGTCATCATCATCATCATCATCATCGAAAACGAAGGAAGGTTTCACATACATGAATAATCGGTTGCGCTGAATACTATACCCTATGATTTGCCAGAAACTCGCAATATCAGTTTAAACTGGTTAACGTTTATGCATTGTGGTACCTCGCAGGTCTGAATATAGTACATGGACGTTTGCAATCGGTGGCAGATTAGTCTTGGATCTGTTGTTGTTGCTGTTGGCGTCATCATCATCATCATCATCATCATCATCATCATCATCATCTTCTTCTTCTTCTTCTTGTTCTTTTGATTTATATTATTGTGTGTTAAATTATTACTTTTCTTCTTTCTTCAGTGACTCATTACACGCGCGCGCGCGCGCGCGCGCGTGTGTGTGTGTGTGTGTGTTTATTGTAAAGTGCTTTGAGTTCTCTTTAAGGGAGGAAAGCGCTCAACTAATGTCCATTATCAATTATTATTATTATTATTATTATTATTATTATTATTATTATTCACCATTAAGAGTAGTAGTAGTAGCAGGTGTTGTAGTTTTAGTAGCAGCAGCAGCAACAGCAATAGATCGTCGTCGTCGTCGTCGTCGTAGTAGTAGTAGTAGTACTAGTAACAGTAGCAGTAGCAGTAGTGTCATTGTCGACATACCCTAATTCTGGTTGTTGATGCTTTTTGTTCGTTTCTTTATCTCTTTTTTTACTTTTTTTTTTCTTTTTTTCCTTTCCTTTTTTTTTTTTACGTCATCAAGTGCTCAGTAGGATATGTTCTCAAACTAAAGAATGATGACGTAAATAATCCGTGATGATAATTCTGGACTAACCCACCCTCCCAACCGTCCCCGGCTCCCAACCCCCTCTTCTTCCCCCCTCCCTCCCCCCCCCCCCCCCCCACTCCCACCTCTCCTCCTGTCTTTTCACTTTTCAAGGTCAGATATACTGGCTGGCTATTCAGAGAACATTGACACAGGGAAAACTACACGGCTCACAAAAAAGTTAAGAAACACCTGGAAACAGGCACAGTTGTTTTTGTTTTGTTTTGTTTTTTGTTTGTTTTTTCTTGGAGGCATGGTGAAAAGACGCCGAATTTTTGGGGAAACAGGTTGACGCAGACTATGTAATGAGCATCACTTATAAGCAGAGGTACTTTCTTCCACCTGCGCTTCTATTTTTTTCCTTCTTCTCTCTCTCTTCATTCGTGGGCTGCAACTTCCACGTTCACTTGTATGTACACGAGTGGGCTTTTACGTGTATGACCGTTTTTACCCCGCCAGGTAGGCAGCCATACTCCGTTTTTTGGGGGTAGGGGGGGGTGCATGGTGGGTATATTCTTGTTTCCATAATCCACCGAACATTGACATGGATTACAGGACCTTTTCAAAGTTGCGTATTGGATCTTCTGCTTGCGTATGCACACGACGGGGGTTCAGGCACTAACAGGTCTGCGCATAATAATTATGTTGACCTGGGAGACCGAAAGAATCTCCACCCTTTACCCACCAGGCGCCGTTACCGAGATTCGAACCCGGGACCCTCAGATTTAAAGTCCAACGCTTTAACCACTCTATTGCGCCCATCTTTTTTTTTTTTTTTTTTTTTTTTTTTGCTACAATGGCAATCCCAAGTTTCCGTGTATAAACCACTGATTAATTATTTGTTGTTGTTTTTTTGTGCGGAAACTTTTTTTTCAAAGGTCTGTTTCAAGGTGTTCATTAAGCACTTGTCCCTGAAACAGTCGTCAGTGTCTTCAGTTAGAGATCAGTGGTATAACCAAAGTCACCCTTCAAAATCTCAATGATTTCTCGACTTCAAACAAATGCAGACATACGTTATTTTCTTTCTTTTTTCTTTTCTTTTCTTTTTTTTCTTTCTTCTCTTGTTTGTTTGTTTGCTTGTGTTTTTGATTTTTTTTTTATATATAATAAAGTGGTCTTTTTGTGAATTTGTATCATTTCCGAACAATAGGATGTGAACCGCAGAACAGGTTCCCCCCCTAGCCCCCCCCCCCCCCTCCCCCCCCCCCCCACACTCAGTTATCCACCTATCGTTCTCTGTGTCTCTCTGTGTCTCTGTTTCTCTGCCTGTCTGTCTGTTTGTCTCTCTCTCAAATATGTCTCCGAGGTAGTAAGCATTCACATAAAGTCCATCTTAGCTCCAAATGGTCATTAAACATTATTTTAAGACTTCTCGCTGGTTCTATGAGAGGAAAAAAACCCACAAGTGTTAATGAAAAGTAAGGGTGACATCTAGATAGTTTGGCCAATGTATGTGTGTGTGATGTGTTCGTATTTATATGATGTGTTCTCAAGTTACATGCTAAAATCCTTATTGTATGATAACACATATTTTGTTTTCTTTATAGTGTCCCTCTCTTCCCCCCTGCCCCCCCCCCCCCCCAACAACAACAACAACAACAACAACACACACACACACACACACACACACACACACACACACACACACACACACACACACACACACGGTTCAAGATAGAACTGATTCCACGAAGGTAATAACACCGAACTTCCTTCATAGCATGGAAACATCGTACATCGGTGCATATGAAGATGGACATGATAAGAACATGTATGGATGTACACACGATAATTACCACAATGATTAAAATATCGAATCTCAAACCTGACAATCAATTCATGAGCATTTCCAATGGTTTAATACATACCAGTAAACAAAAAAGCACACAACACAAACAAACACAAGGGAAAAACAAACAAACCCCAAAACAGAGACAGACACACAGACATACACACACACACACACACACACACACACACACACACACACACACACACACACACACACACACACACACACACACACACACACCAAAACAAAAACAAAAAATAAAAACAAAACAAAACAAACAAACAAACAACAACAAAAAACCCAACCACAAACACACAAAAGAACAAAAGAAACAAACAATTATTTTTAAACATAGCGATAAAGAGGCAACGAGGTTCACAACAGGGTTTACAGTCCATTGTATTACGGACAGGTTCCACATCAATCCACATGATGACGATGATGGTGACGATAACAGCATTTAGCAGAATTAATCACTTCTAGTTTAGCAACACTCACACGAGCAAGTAATGTTGTGTCTTGTGTTGTGTTCATCATATCAGATTTCGCAACGGACCCCCCTCCTCCTCCCACAACACACCCTCACCCCACACCCTTCAAAAGAACGACAACGACGACGACGATAATCATGATGATGATGACGATAATTATGATAATGGCGATGAATATGGTGATGATGATAATGACGATGATGATGATCATGATGACGATGACGATGGCAGTGATGGTAGTGGTGATGATGACGTTGATGATGATGATGATGACGACAATTCTCGTTTGGGATATATTTTCTACAAAAATCGAGTATTCCATGATGGTGGCTTGCTTCAAAATGTGAACGATAATAATGATAGCATTCATACAGCGCTGAATTTTGTGCAGAGACAAATCAAAGCGAATTCACACCAGTCGTTCACACGCATGCATAACTCTAAAACTGGAGAATCTGAAGTCAAGGAAGAGGCAGGAGAGGGAGGCTGTCTTGGGAAGAGATGGGTTTTAAGGCCGATCGTAGAGAGCGAGATGGAGTGTAGAAGTGAAGGCAGCCACAGAGATAAGAAGGAGTAGATTTGTGAGTACATTTATAACATAGAGTGCTGATCTTGTACTTTATTCTGTGTGAAAATTGAATGAAGTAAACGACGAACAAAACAAACAAAATAAATCAATCAACCAAGCAAACGAAAGAATACAAAGAAATAAACAAACCAAATAAACCAAACAAACAGTTATCTCAATGAATGCATACAATAACGACAAACAAAAACGCAAAAAAAAGGTAATGAACCGTGCGAATTGTTTCAAATTTTACACATGACTGAATCATTAAAAATAATAAATAAATAATAAATCGCTCAACTAATAACATGAATAGATAAACAGTTCTGCTAAAACAATGACATAAAGACGATGGCGCCGTTGCCGAGATAACAATGCGTGGTTACACTATGTTTTCGGGGAACCAACCGTCCTTCCAAAACAAGAACAAACAAAATGACAAACAAACAAACAAATAAAATATAAGCTTCACGTTATCCCAAAATAATCAGGAAAGCCTAACACCGCCATGGATTCTACGTAAATGCAATTACAGGAGCAATGCGGCCGGAAGAGAAACAGCAACGAATGCTTTACTGTGGAAATACTGACAACTTAATGCTGTTTGATGGTCTTGTTATTGGATCTAAAAACATGAATGAAGTCCACGAAAAGCGTAGGCGTTCCCTGGACAGTTCAGCAGTTAGTCTCGGCAGGGGTTGGCATCCCTTGGACATGCGGTCAATGGCCTTTTCAATGTCCAGGCAACATAATTCAGAGCAATGAAATCCGGACCCTCCCTCAGACATGTTGCTCAGAAGTACGTCATCAGACGTTTTGATGATCTTCATGTTCCAGAGGGAGGGAGAGAGAGAGAGAGAGAGAGAGAGAGAGACAGAGAGAGAACAAGGACAAGAACAAAAACTTTAATCTCCAGGCCTTCGGCCCCTAGAAAGAGGTCAAAAGTACATAATATGGTGATCACGCAGCGGAAAGAGAGAGAAAGAGAGAGAGAGAGAGAGAGAGAGAGAGAGAGGGAGGGAGAGAGAGGGGATGGAGAGAAGAGCCAGTCAGATACAGAGAGAGAGAGAGACGGAAGAGGAGAAGGACAGTGAAAAGAAAACAAAACAAAACAAAGCAAAAAAAAAAAAAAAAAAAAAAAACACACCAGAAATGAAGAAAAAGAAAAGGGTGTAGGAGGCAGGCATTATCGTTTCTTAGCATCACACGATCAATAGTAGTTTCCGACATTTATTTCCTTTTTGTGCTGTTCGTTTTTTCATTCAAATAAGAGTGACAGACAAACACAGACACAGGGAAAAAAACAAGAAGCAGACAAAAGACAAAAAAATACGCAGGAAAGAGGACAAAGAAGACATCCAGCCAGACATACAAGCATATGTTTACGTTGATAATACAGTCACTAGAATAAACAATTATAATTGAGGCCAAACACACGAGTCAAAGACATCAATTTCATGACATGTTCACACGTCACTGGAGGGTTGGGTTCAATGTTCCCACGTGTACACTTAACCCTGGCGGAACACAGAAGACACGAAGGAAATAGTATTTATTTACGACAGGTAAAGAGCTTCATTATCATAGATTCCTTGTTTTAACTCGTCAAGCCCTGCGTCCCAGCATCGCTTTGGTGTCCAAATTCGTCTCATGAAAACGGTTTTTAATGTTACTACATCCGTATTAATCACAATGAATGGGAAGTAACTTCTACAGGATACTTGCATGTGTCCACACGTAATTTGGAGGGAAAACGATGCATTTTCTGTTTTTTTGTTTGGTTTTGTTGTTGTTGTTGTTAGTTGTTGTTGTTTTTTTGTCCGCATCAAGACAGCAAGGATGCTTACTGAGACTGTAAACTCTCTAGAGCTGAATAGGTTAAAAATAAGAACCTGATGGTCATGGCCAAAAATGCGAATTTCGCCAAGAAAAGGGTTAGTACGCAAGACCAAGGTAATTATCAAACAAAACTGATGATTTTCTCGTTTCAAAATTCAAACATTATTTATGTACTGGTGTATCGATCGATTAACTTATTGATCGGTTCATTCATTCATTTATTTGTTTGACATTTGTTGCTCTTAAAACATAATTATGTGACGCTCCATGAAGGTAAATCAGTATCAGGGGTGATAATTGTGCCAATTCATAATTAACAATTATGTTTAAGCACATATAGTACCACGCGTCAAAAGGCAACAGGCATCAAATTGTATGGTTGTATCTCTTGCAAAGGCTGACTTTTGTAAGTGAAAGCCATACTCAGTACCTACAAAGGCAACGGATACACAGGTAACTGAGATCTTACAGTTTTATTTTATTTTGATTCACTTGATATATTGTTCATTTGTGTCAAAAGCAAACTTTGATAGTGGTTTTATTGTGAAATGGCGTTGCTTTATGAGTGTGATAAATGGTTTCTCTTGTATTTCTTTTGTTGGCACAGCTTTCGATATTCTGACAATAAATGGGGTAGTGCACTGCATTGCCGTAGACTACACTGCTCTAGACTGTACAATACGGACTCCCCTGTTGTATTGTAATGTATAA
The DNA here is from genome assembly GCF_041734735.1 of Babylonia areolata. Classification (NCBI taxonomy): domain Eukaryota; kingdom Metazoa; phylum Mollusca; class Gastropoda; order Neogastropoda; family Buccinidae; genus Babylonia; species Babylonia areolata. The sequence continues at coordinate 42,798,642 of NC_134899.1, read as the reverse complement.
TAATGTTTGGTACTGTATTGTATCGTATTATACTGTATTACTTTTATATATATATATATATATATATATATATATATATATATATAACAGATCCCTCTGAGTAAAATTGGGAGTTGCTCTTCTTTGGGAAGTGTGTGTCGCCACAATAGTAGCACCACCTATATATATATATATTTTTTTTTTTTTTCTTTACAAGTGTGGTTGCTTTGACAATATTCTACACAGTAAAATACATATGCCCTTGATGAACTTTCCCCCACCCCACCTCCCAAAAGGAGATGCTTTTTACACACAATAACAATGTTTCAGATTCTGAAGCACATCATATGACATAATTTACACCCACATCCACAAAAATGTTACTCGTTCACCACCACATACAAGACACAAGTTCCACTGGGTTTTTCTTCTTTTGGGTTGGTTCTTTGTTTGTTTGTTTCAAGTACAGTCATAATCAGTCAGAACAACGAAAGCAATCAATGTCAGCCGTCACTGCCGTCGTCACTGCCCGAGCCGCCTTCTGACCAGGAAGACGAACATGACAAGCAGGACCACCAACAGCACCAGCCCCATCAACCCGTACACGGCCAGCAGCTGGTAGAAGCTGAAGAAGAACACCACGCGGTGGCACCAGTTCTGAGGGTCGTGCAGAGGCTGCTGGAAGTTGGGCTGCCACACCCCCAGCACCCAGATGTTGCCCAACACGAACCAGACCAGGAGGAACGCCGACAGCATGTAGCAGGTAAACCGGCAGCTCCGGGACATCACGCCATCATCGAAGTCGTCGTCGTCGTCGTCGCCTGGGTAGTTGTAGTCGCGGGACTTCTTCTGCTGCCAGAGGAGGATGACCAGGTGGATGGTGCCGAAGGAGCCTCCCACCAGCAGGTAGATGGGGATGCGGGGCTCTCGGGGGCACTCGTGTTCGTAGGAACTGCCTGGGGAAGAGAACAGACACACGGGTTTTTTTTGTTTGCTTTTTTGTTTGCTTTTTTTTTTTTTTTTTTGCTTGTTCATTTCACACACACACACACACACACACACACACACATATATATATATATATATATATTCTTAAGAGATAAGGAGATAAACCATTAAGGAGAAGCGTGAGCGAAGGAAGCAGGGCTCAGCTTCTGGAGACGTTTTCCCTTGCAACACCTGTGGGAAGTGCTGCGCATCTAGAATCGGCCTCTTCTCCCATATGAGGACACACACCGACAGATAAGCCTGCCTGCCTACTCGTCCGTCGGTCAGACTGGAGACTTCATTATATATATATATATATATATATATATATATATATATATATATATATATATATATATATATATATATATATATATATATCAACTTACACACTTTTTCCAACATCTACCTTAGTGGCATTTTACTTCCATACATGGTTAGAAATAATGTTTTCATATGCTATTTCTTAATCAAAGGTAAGTATGGCAACCATTCTTTACATAATATCTAAAATCTCTGCACCTATCGGAGCGGATTTCATCTGCTGAACACGTCTGTTGCCGTGGGTTCTTTTTCAGTGCGCCAAGTGCGTTGCTCCCCACGGGACATCTGTTTATCGTCTCATCCGAATGACTAGACACTTAGTTTGATTTCCAAGTCAACCTTGGGAGAAAGGGCGAGAGCAAGATTTGAACCCGGACGCTCACGGATACTGTGTTGGCAAATAGATAAGCGTCTTATCCATTCTGCCAACCTCCTCAGACAAAACCTTTTTTCTCTAGTGAATGTTAAGATAAGAAAAGATAACAATAATTTTATTATCTCCAACTAAAGAAACTTGATCAGGTGCATTATCACAACATAGACAACCATAACTGTAAAAGTCAACAACAGCTTTTACGAATATTACGAAGACACAAATGTAAAAAAAAAAAAAAAAAAAAAAAAAAAATATATATATATATATATATATATATATATATATATATATATATATATATATATATATATATCACATACACAGTTTCATACATACATCCACACATTTGCAGGTAATAACTAGTATTCTTAATGTAAAAACAGAAAGAATAAAGATGTTCGGGAGATACTGGAGCTGTTTGGATGTTCATGTCAATGTTATGTACTGCATTTACGGCACAGTCAAGTCCAGCCAACTTCATTGACTTATGATTGCGTTGTTCGTGCTCACAATGCAAACGTAAAATAAGCACATAAAAGAACATACACGTGTTTAGATGATTGAGAGATCACACAAAATTGCATTGGGACATTCACAAACATTTTACATATTTAAAAAAGTTTTATGAACGCTGAACATGATTTAAGAAGAGAGTCCGTGTTTAGATATTCAATCAGTTCGCAAATATTTGCATTGGCACATCACTTACATACATACAGTGTTCATACAAAGTCCATACAAAGTCAATAACCCAAGAACAGTTACGTTAAAACACACAAAAAAGCAATTAAGAATCTGTCTGTCTGTCTGTCTGTCTGTCTGTGTGTATGTGTGTGTGTGTGTGTGTGTGTGTGTGTGTGTGTGTGTGTGTGTGTGTGTGTGTGTGTGTGTGTTTCTCACTCAAGTTCATCCCATCACTTGGGGCTGAGGCCTTCCTGTGAATAAACCATTCCGTTCTCTCACTCTCTCTCTCTCTCCCTCTCTCTCTCTCTCTCTCTCTCTCTCTCTCTCTCTCTCTCTCTCTCTCTCTCTCTCTCTCTCTAGGTGGGTCACTAATTTTAGAAGATCGTTTGCGCGTGCGTATGTCCGCGAGCGCGCGTGCACACATGAAACTTTACTTACCAACGGCAATCATGGCGATAGGCATGCCCAGTAGTAGAACCATCACCACAGTCAGTACCACTGCAACACACCACACGGCATTTGTCTTGGGTTATCTGTCTGTCTCTCTGTCTTAATGCCTGTCTATATATGTATGTCGTATCTGCCTCCCCTGCCATCCCAAACCTCGCCCCCCCCCCCCACCCCCCCCTCTCTCTCTCTCTCTCTCTCTCTCTCTCTCTCTGTGCCTACCTATATCTCCCCTCCCTCACAATGTCTTTGACTGTCTATTTCTCTCTGTCTCTCATACCCTCCCACCCCACCCATTTCTCTCTCCTTGTCACTCTCTCTGTCTGATTCTCAAGCCCCCCTCCCACCCCTCCTAACAACAACAACAACAACAAAAACCCACCTCATATACGTCCATCCTACACTAAAAAACAACTTCAACAACAAAACCCACCTCACATACGTCCATCCTACACTAAAAACAACAACAACAACAACAAAAACCCATCACACATACATCCATCTTGCACTGAAAGCAAGAACAACAACAAAAACCCACCTCACATACGTCCATCCTGCACGAAAATCAACAACAAAAACCAACCTCACATACGTCCATCCTACACTAAAAACAACAACAAAAATCCCACCTCACATACGTCCATCCTACACTAAAAACAACAACAACAACAAAAAACCCACCTCACATACGTCCATCCTACACTAAAAACAACAACAACAACAAACCCACCTCACATACGTTCACCCCGCACTAAAAACAACAACAGCAACAAAACCGACCTCACAAATGTCCATCCTACACTAAAAAAAACAACAACAAAAACAAACAAAACAAAACAAAAAAAAAACTCACACACGTCCATCCTGCTCTAAAAACAACACCAACAACAAAAAACCCACCTCACATACGTCCATCCTACACTAAAAACAAAAACGACAACAAAAAACCCACCTCACATACGTCCATCCTACACTAAAAACAACAATAAAAAACCCACCTCACATACGTCCACCCCGCACTAAAAACAACAACAACAGCAACAACAACAAAACAGCCTCACAGGAGTCCTCATACGTCCACCTTACACTAAAAACAAACAAACAAAAATCCTCACAGGAGTCCCAGGCCACCTCGAAGACTCTCTGCAGGTAGTCGCAGACATCAGTGGCCTCGTCCTGCACCTCTCTTAGCTGGTAGAGGATGGACCCGTACGACGTGTGCTGGAACTTGTCCTCTGAGAAATTGCTGGAGCTCCGACACATGATACTGCGGTCATCGTTCAGTACCTGCACCATGACACAGTGATGTATCGTTATTACCAATATTGTGTAAACACGAAAAAAAAAAAAAAAAAAAAAAAAAAAATGCGGCTGATCCCAAATAGTTTCTGAATTTAATACCTGCAACACATTCGAGACAAATTAACAGTTCTTTTATGTATAAAATTCGTTTGAATGCTTTTCGTACAAAATTTGCTGAGAATATGAAATGTATGCGCGGTAATCAAATAACTGTAAGCCATCTACTCATCCATTGTTCAAGAATAAGGCAGTTTACACCAAAAGCTGTAGTTGATCACTTTTCTACCAATGTTCCATTGGGCACTGAAAATATTTTGAATGATTATTCATTGCTATAAATGTTTTCGGAAACTTTAAACTCCAGTACAGTTGGTATCCTCCTTTGATTTATATTTACATCGTTGTAATTTATTACTTGTTGGTGTTGTAAGATGATACACCTAATTTCCCTCCTAAGACACCTCATTTAGTACACACCACCATCTCTTTACACTTTTCGTTTCTTATAATTGTATTTGTACTTGCATTTCTTTTTATCACAGCAGATTTCTATGTGTGAAATTCGGGCTCCTCTCCCCAGGGAGAGCCCGTCGCTACATGACAGCGCCACCATTTTTTTTCTTTTGTATTTTTTCCCGCGTGCAGTTTTATTTGTTTTTCCTATCGAAGTGGATTTTTTCTACAGAATTTTGCCAGGAACAACCCTTTTGTTGCCGTGGGTTCTTTTACGTGCGCTAATTACTTGCTGCACAGGGGACCTCGGTTTATCGTCTTACCCGAATGACTAGCGTCCAGATCACCACTCAAGGTCTAGTGGAGGGGGAGAAAATATCGGTGAGCTGAGCCGTGATTCGAACCATCGCGCTCAGATTCTGTCGCTTCCTAGACGGACGCGTTACCTCTAGACCATCACTCCACAAATAGACTTATTTTCATTTCCTCTGAAACATACATTAGCATTTTCCTACACTAATATTCACAAGCATTCCCTCTCTTTCACCCACTACCTCTCTTATTTCCGTCTGATAACACTTATAGTGAATAGACGTTAAACTGAAGATCCTACAGTAATGAATGATATGATATCATAGTCCACCAGAACAGCAGAGAAGGTAACTTCTGTCCCGACTATCTGGGCTAGAATTTGATTATAGTGGAGAGTGTCTTGCCCAAGTAACATCCCCATTCTCTCGGCCAAGAGGGTTTTAGGAGAGTCGGCGTTGGGATGGTTCCCAAAGGCCACCTAGCCCCCTAGGCTGCAGCACTAAGAGCCAGTGTAATCTTGCCTCCTAGTTTGAGAGTCATGGTCCTTCACAAAAGACTAAGCTGTAAAGGACTTCCCATTGCAATGGAGAAACAGTGATAAGTTTTAACTCTCTCCATACGAACGGTGAAAGAGACGACGTTGACAGCGTTTCACCCCAGTTACCATCATCAAAATATTGCAAGAGGAAGGCTCTTATACTGAAGAGGTGAATGTTGACAAAGAATACCACAATTCTGACGACGGAAGCTAAAGGTTGGGTCATTCAGACACCCACTGGACATCCGAGGGGTCTGTGTAGAGGAGAAGAGAGGACTGGCCGTACTGAGTGAGTTAATCAAAGTACAGTTGGTATCTACCTTTAATTGATCACGTTTATTATCATATTACTCATATATGGGATAATACTATTATATGTATGCTTTATACTGTTATAGGGATTGTTTTATTCATTGGTATAATTCATGTTATATTTCACTGCTAATCTGTCACGTCCTTTGTAGCTCTTCCTTTCCCACTGCTCTATTACTTCAGTACTTCAGTCATCCCACCATCTCTTCTTCCCATGTACCACCCTCCCCCATCTCCCAAGTGCACACATACACAGCATCACACATATACATTTTTTTTTCTTTCTTTCTCACCCCCGCCCCTCCCCGCCCCCACCGTCTGATATCACTTGACAGTGAACAGGCGTAAAGCTACAGAAAGAAAGAAACAGTGACACAGGTATCTGATCAGCAAATAACGGACAACGGGGAAGACGATGGACAACAACAACGACAAAAACAACAGCAGCAGCAGCAGCCACAACATCTACAACTGTAACACTAATATCAACAAAACAGAGAGAGAGAGATAGAGAGAGAGACAGAGACAGAGACAGAGAGACAGAGACAGAGTCTCACACAGACAAATACACAGACACAAACACAGTCACCCCCCGCTGCCCCCCTCCCCCCCCCCCCCCACACACACACACAGACACACACAAACACACAGACGTACAGAGACTGAGAGAGTGAGAGACAGAGAGAGACCTTCCCAACAGGAGTCAAAAGACTGCTTTATCTTCACTCTTCATTGCTAACACAGAGGACATCAGGTTTATGGATTAGGGAGCGTGAATGTAAGGACGTTCATGTGTGTGTGTGTGTGTGTGTGTATGTGCGTGTGTGTGTGTGTGTGTGTGTGTGTGTGTGTGTGTGTGTGTGTGTGGTGGGGGTGTGTAACTGGATCGGCGGAGAGACTGTCATCATCATCATCACCATCACCATCACCTTCACCATCATCACCATCATCTTCACCCCCCCCCTCACCATCATCATCATCAGTGTCAACACCATCACCATCATCTTCTTCTCGTCCTCATCGTCGACGTTGTCATCGTTGACACCCTCATTAATACCATCAGAAACGTAATTATTAACATCACAATGAGTTGAGTGTCACTTGTAGAGATAGTAGTTTCAGCAGTAGCAGCAGTTAGAAGCGGTAACAGTAGCGGTGAGCTTTTCAATGTAGCCTGTCTCCCTCTCACCCTTTTGATGTGCAAATCAGTGACTAACGGAGTTACCGTCACAGGGACAGACCGTGTTCCCGTGTGTACCGTGTGTGTCACTCGTAGACTAATGTGGTCAGACGATGTATAAACAAGTGCCCTCAGAGAGTGATTGAGAGAGAGGGAAGGAGACAGACAGACAGACAGACAGACAGAGGGAGAAAGAGACAGAGACAGAGAGAGACAGAGACAGAGAGACAAACAAAAGCACACACACACACGCACACACACACACACACACACACACACACACACACACACACACACACACACACACACACACACACACACACACACGCGCGCGCACACACACACACACACACACACACACACACACACACACACACACACACACACACACACACACACACACACACACACACACACACACACACACACACATACCGAGGATTTTCTGCCACATCCCAGAAAGGGTATTTGATACACCAGATGACCCCACACCTCATCTCCTCTTTATCGTCAATGGAAGGGGCATATATAGGTTTGACGGGTCATTTTGCTTCTTTATAATTTGTAGTAGTAGCAGTAGCAGCAGCAGTAGTAGTAGTAGTAGTAGTAGTAGTAGTAGCAGTGTAGGGACTGGCAGGTTGTCTCCCTCGGCCTTACGGCATTTTTTATGTCCCCTTCGATATATCTCTTTTTCCTGACGCTGATTCGATGTCTCAATTATTAGCTGTGTTTCATTCGTCAAAGTCTTTTTTGTTTTTATTTGGTGATAATATCAAGGAGATTTTTTAGACACGTTAATATTTCGTGCAAGTTTAGTTTCAGTTGGGAGTGCATGTCCATATTTATGCACAAACACACGTGCCTGTATCAACCGTTTGTACCCCTGTTAGTGCTTTTAGAAGACGCCAATATACACCTCATCTAACGTATCTACTTTCCATTCATTGTATTAGAGTTGTAATAGAGTTATTCATTTATGTCGGTCAGTGGGTTAAGCAAATGAATTGAGAAGGGGTGAGTGTGGATTTCTTTAAACTGTCTGAAAGCGAAAATTCTCCATTCGTGAAAAAAAAAAAAAGTGAGGGGAAAATTAAAGCCTCTCCTAGACTTGGGTGTAACACGGAAGGTGTTAAAACCCACCCTCTGTGAACGCAGAGTCGAAAGTTGAAGGAATTCACTTGGGGAGTCTACTGCCGAGGAATGGGGGCGCGAGGGAGGGTGTGTGTGTGTGTGGGGGGGGGGGGGGCGTGGGGTGGTTGGGGAGCTCCCAATCCTGTGATTATTCTGTGGCTACGTCAAATTTCCCTGGGGCTAAAATTAAAGCCGAAGAAGTAAGAATTCCAAAGTTCCCCCCCCAAATTGGCAGGGTTGCCTCTCCCCCTCCTCCCTCCCAAGCTTCCGATTGGTCTGAATTGGTCCCTGGGGATCGAAAGAGGAGAGGAGGGTGAGGTTTCTGCTAGTCTCCAGAAACTGTACACAGGGAGGGGAGGAAAAGTCAAGTCAGTTTCAGTTTCAGTTTCAGTTATCTCAAGGAGGCGTCACTGCGTTCGGACAAATCCATTATACGCTACACCACATCTGCCAAGCAGATGTCTGACCAGCAGCGTAACCCAACGCGCTTAGTCAGGCCTTGAGAAAAAAAAGAAAAGAAAAAAGGGTGAATAAATAAAAGATAAATACATTAAAAAAACAACATATACTACCACTACTAATAATATATATAAGGCGCAAAAACTTATGCTGGAAAAGAGGAAGGGGAATGGACTGGGAAGGCAATAGAAAACAGACAACAGTTGAAAAAAGTTTCAGTTTCAGTTTCAGTAGCTCAAGGAGGCGTCACTGCGTTCGGACAAAACCATATACGCTACACCACATCTGCCAAACAGATGCCTGAACAGCAGCGTAACCCAACGGCCTTGAGAAAAAATAAATAAAATAAAATAAATAAAATAAAATAAAATAAAATAAATAAATAAATAATAATATAATGAAAAAAAAAAAAATAAATAGATTAATAAAAAAAGACAACAATGATGATAAATAAGCAAATAAATGTTAAAAAAAAGCAAAAAAAAGCACACGCTGAGTTTTGACGACACAGGAAAAACAACAACAATATATTTGGGGCAAAATATGTGTGTTGAAGTAAATCGAAGCTAGCTCCTCATCATTTTGTTGATGGTGTGTTTTCTAGCATACGTGTGTAAACAAAGTGAATTTGTGATTACCCTAATTAGTTTTTTTCTCTCTCTCTCTCTCCCTTGTGTGTGTGTGTGTGTGTGTATGTGTGTGTGTGTGTGTGTGTGTGTGTGTGTGTGTGCGTGTGTGGTAAAAACAAACATTTTTTTTTTGTCTGGGCATACTTTGTCAGTCTTAAGTATGGATTGAACGCAGAGACAAAACTATCTGCACTCGTATTTGTACATGTATCTCTGTGTGTAGTTTTCTCCGTTGCAAACGCCACGATCTCCTTGTTCTGGAGGTGAGAGCATCAGTCTGCATTGTCTACCTACCCCTCCTCCTCCTCCTCCTCCTCCTCCTCCTCCTCCTCATCATCATCATCATCATCATCATCATCATCATTTTCTTCTTGTTGTTGTTCTTGTTCTTGTTCTCCTCCTCTTCTTCTTCTTCTTCTTACTGAATCTAGAATCACAAGCTAAGACTTCCAGCAAGCACACGCCTGTTCTGACTGTCTCAGGTCTCGTCACTTCCTCTCTCTCTCTCTCTCTCTCTCTCTCTCTCTCTCTCTCTCTCTCTCTCTCTCTCTCTCTCCTGTCCCTGGTTTAGCCGATCTTGTACTTTTTGTGCTCAGCCAATTCAAGTGGGTTTTTAATGTTTTGTTTATTTTATTTTATTTTATTTATTATTTCATTTTTTTTAAGTTGCTAATCTAATACCATCGTAACGCAATAAGTCGATCGTCCTCTAACCTTTCCCAGCTGTCAGAAATGTTTATGTGACGCAATTCCAGTGGCAGGATTGGGAGGGGGATAGGAATGGGGGGGGGGGGGGGGGGGGGGGGGGGGGGGGGGGGCGTGAGGTGTAGGGCATTGGGTTGGGGGCTCCTCGTGTCACTCACAGATTTCAAACTTTTATTATTTTTGTTTAATATTTCATTGTATCAACTCTGCGTTTGTGGCCTTTCTCCAACATACACAAAAGGCCAAGCAACCAAAACGCGCGCCACGTTTGAGACTGAAAAAAAAAAAAACCCCACAAACTTTGCGAATTAACCTTCTGACTGCTGCTGACGAACATGCACCGTCGTCCTCCCCCCTCAACATGGCAAGTCGAAATAAAGTAGGGTGTCTATAATATTTTTGTGGAATCAACTTATGTCTAAGGTCATTCAAAGCAGGACAACACAACACAAAGTGAAGTTCGGTTTCTTCAGTGCGTCTGCATAAAGGACAACTTAGATAAGAGACACTGGACTTTCGATAACGATAATGGTGAAGAAATATGTCGGAAATTCCCAGTCTGAACCTGATTGTGATATGTTTCAAACGCTTATCCATTTTCATTGACATATAAGTAGGAATAGAGTGCATAGAAATGAACTGTCTGTAAAACTCAGCTCTATCGCTATCTTGAACATGATAAGACCATTCTTGCCATCTACAGTCAATTAGTCTTGTTCAGAGTGCACAAATAAATACCTTTATGTCCCCTACCCCCTGCTGTAACCAAACATAACCAAATCCCAGCTCATATAATCTAACCCTAACCTTTGATACCCAGTTTACCTTGCCTTTCAAATCTAAATCATATGACATGTTAAATTCTTTTTTCGGCAACCTTGAATCTTCCATTTGTGTTATTTTCAACCAATAGCAAATACATCTTACTGCGGAATTGAGATATATCGGATATCTTTTTGCCTCCCCGTAAAATAAATCATTAGGCGTTTTCGTGTTAAATGTAACTCCAAGAAACTTTTTCAATGCAAGTAAGTGAACATTCTCGCAGCAAACTGCAGCATTAGAGAGACCCCCGATTTCTGCTCCATATTGTACAATAGGTTGTACCTGGGAATCAAAAGATTGATTTTCTAAACTTGACAGGGTTTTTTTTATAATACAAAGTAATGCTTGTTTAGCTCAACTTGCAAGATCTTTACTTGCAACTGTGAAACTTAATTTAATTGAGACATATATTCCTAAATATTTATATACATTCACTGTAAATTTATGTTTATTTATGTACATTCACCTGTAATATTGTTTTCTTCTACCCATTCTTGCAGCCTCTGATTTATAATTGTACTTTACAACTTACTACTTGCACCACAAAGAGAAATTCCTCCATAGTTATTCGAATTGTTGAGAGAGAGAGAGAGAGAGAGAGAGAGAGAGAGAGAGAGAGAGAGAGAGAGAGAGAGAGAATCACCCGACTCTCCTTTTCCAGAGGCATAATTCCATAACTTATTCTCCTTTTGATTCATCTCTCTCCCTCCCTCTCCCTCTCTCTCTCTCTCTCTCTCTCTCTCTCTCTCTCTCTCTCTCTCTCTCTCTCTCTCTTGTCATTTTCACAGCAATCTTCCCCACTTCCGCATTCTCCCTCAAGTTCTTGCTTAGATTTACCCACATTGCTCGAGCGCGGTTTGCAATACGCTGCTCTCATTGTCTCTTTCTCTGCCGCATCTCGCTCCTTCCAATGTAAGACACAATTCTAAATCATCCTTAAGTCATTTTCTTTTTAGTGACATCGTTCAGTGTGTCATTGATGATTATTGTTTGTTCTTTCTACTCATGGTTTGGTTTGCTTGTGTACAACACGTGTAACCATTGTGACTTTACATCAAATGTTCTGAGTTTTGAGTTCTGTGTGTGTGTGTGTGTGTGTGTGTGTGTGTGTGTGTGTGTTTCTCTGTGTCTCTCCTTGAATCTCTGTCTCTCTCTGGCACTGTCTCTCTCTATCTTGTATTGTCTACCCCTTCTCCCCCTATAGTCTCGCATTCTTGTTCCATTTTGCTTTTGAACAGGAAAACGACACAGAAACTGATCCGACACATCTTGCAGTTGACATTTCACCAGCGGGCAACTTCTGAGTCATCGCCAAGGCAGATTTGTCGTCAGAGACTGGATCAGTGTAAAAGCTCCGAAATAATGATGATGATGATAATAATAATAATAATAATAATAATAATAATAATAATAATAATAATAATAAAAAGCCTGCGAATGTTCTAGCCCAATATCATCTCCAGCCAATAACTACTTTCCCATGCAAAAAAGGAAAATGAGACCACCATCATATCTGGCTTTCTTGGTTTGGTACCTTTATTTAGGAGACTGCATACATTCGTGCACGCGCGCGAACGCACACAAGTACACATGCGCGTACACTTCATGGTTTTATCCACACACACCAAAAAAAACACGTACACGTAACCACGCACACACGCAAACACACACGTGCGCGCACACACACGCACACACACGCAATCACGCAAACACAAACGCACTCAGACGCGCGAGCACGTACACACACACACACACACACACACACACACACACACACACACACACACACACACACACGGACACGCACACGCACACACGCACGTTTACACACATACACACAGACGGACAGACACACACATACATGCAAACAGATACACACACACACACACACACACACACACACACACACACACACACACACACACACACACACACACACACCAAAACAAAACAAAACAAAAGAAACCACACTTCCAGACGATGAACAACAACAGCTATTCAAGACTGAAAATATGTTTAGTAAACTACACCCCCTCCCCACCCCACCCAATCCCCCCAGCCCAGCCCACCCCACCCCACCCCACGCTGTTCCCTGCTTCCCGTCTTTGATCATCAAGAAGCGAAAACATTAACAGAAGTCAGGAGAAGGAGAGATGAGAATGGGAGGAGGGGGTGGCACAGGTAGGATTGAGGAGAAGGGGGGTGAATTGAAATCACGGGGCTGGTGAAGATGGAGGAGGTGGGGGAGGGTTTGAGGAAGGACAGGGTAAGATAGGGTGGAGGTTGGGGGCTTGGCGGGGTGGTGGTGGTGGGGGTCAGAGGGGTGGTGGTGGAGAGAGGGCTTGAGGAGAGGGTTAGATGGGAATGGGAGATGGTGAAAAGAGGGTGTGGTAGGGGAGATGATGGGAGAGGGTTTGAGTACAGGGTAAGATAGGGGTGAGAGAGGGTTTGAAGAGAGGGTAAGATAGGGGTTAGAGAGGGTTTGAGGAGAGGGTAAGATAGGGGTGAGAGAGGGTTTGAAGAGAGGGTAAGATAGGGGTGAGAGAGGGTTTGAGTACAGGGTAAGATAGGGGTGAGAGAGGGTTTGAAGAGAGGGTAAGATAGGGGTGAGAGAGGGTTTGAGGAGAGGGTAAGATAGGGGTGAGAGAGGGTTTGAGGAGAGGGTAAGATAGGGGTGAGAGAGGGTTTGAAGAGAGGGTAAGATAGGGGTGAGAGAGGGTTTGAAGAGAGGGTAAGGGGTGAGAGAGGGCTTGAGTACAGGGTAAGATAGGGGTGAGAGAGGGTTTGAAGAGAGGGTAAGATAGGGGTGAGAGAGGGTTTGAAGAGAGGGTAAGATAGGGGTGAGAGAGGGTTTGAAGAGAGGGTAAGATAGGGGTGAGAGAGGGTTTGAAGAGAGGGTAAGATAGGGGTGAGAGAGGGTTTGAGTACAGGGTAAGATAGGGGCGAGAGAGGGTTTGATGAGAGGGTAAGATAGGGGTGAGAGAGGGTTTGAAGAGAGGGTAAGATAGGGGTGAGAGAGGGTTTGAGGAGAGGGTAAGATAGGGGTGAGAGAGGGTTTGAGGAGAGGGTAAGATAGGGGTGAGAGAGGGGTGAGAGAGGGTTTGAAGAGAGGGTAAGATAGGGGTGAGAGAGGGTTTGAAGAGAGGGTAAGATAGGGGTGAGAGAGGGGTGAGAGAGGGTTTGAAGAGAGGGTAAGATAGGGGTGAGAGAGGGTTTGAGTACAGGGTAAGATAGGGGTGAGAGAGGGTTTGAGTACAGGGTAAGATAGGGGTGAGAGAGGGTTTGAGGAGAGGGTAAGATAGGGGTGAGAGAGGGTTTGAGTACAGGGTAAGATAGGGGTGAGAGAGGGTTTGAAGAGAGGGTAAGATAGGGGTGAGAGAGGGTTTGAGGAGAGGGTAAGATAGGGGTGAGAGAGGGTTTGAGTACAGGGTAAGATAGGGGTGAGAGAGGGTTTGAGTACAGGGTAAGATAGGGGTGAAAGAGGGTTTGAAGAGAGGGTAAGATAGGGGTGAGAGAGGGTTTGAGTACAGGGTAAGATAGTGGTGAGAGAGGGTTTGAAGAGAGGGTAAGATAGGGGTGAGAAAAGGTTTGAGTACAGGGTAAGATAGGGATGAGAGAGGGTTTGAGTACAGGGTAAGATAGGGGTGAGAGAGGGTTTGAAGAGAGGGTAAGATAGGGGTGAGAGAGGGTTTGATGAGAGGGTAAGATAGGGGTGAGAGAGGGTTTGAAGTGAGGGTAAACTGGGGTGGGTGATGATGAGGAACGTTTATAGATGGGGGCAGGAGAGGGTTGGTGGAGAGGGTAAAATGGGAGCGTGAGAGAGTTTGAGGAGAGAGGGTCGTTTAAGATCAAGGAGATGTGAGGTGTTTTATTCTCCGTGTCAAAGGGAAGGGCGGCATTGTTGTGGACGCCACGTCCGATCAGGATCAATGTGTCTGGGCAGATCAGGTGAACAGCAGAAATCGATGTCTGTGTTTTTTCCTCCCTGTGATCCGTGTTGACGTCGATAACCAGGGAGTGAAGTGGATGTCACGTGATGTCTGCTTCCGGTGCACGTGCAGCAATGAGGTTGTCATTCCGCTGGTTTTGGGGTAACGGGAACATAAGAAAAAAAAGAAAAAAAAAAGAGAAAAAAACGCGTTTGGATTCCCGTTCTATAGCCTCTCCGGAAATTCACCTCAATCCATGTTTTGACGAAGTTGTCCTCTTAACGAATTTCACCCCCGTCGCCTTTCGCCTTCTGAACCACTCCTTCATTTATGCCACCACTCTCCAAGCGCCTTGGGTTACGCTGCTGATCAGGCATCTGCTTAGCAGATGTGGTGTAGCGTGTAAGGATTTGTCCGAACGCAGAGACGCCTCCTTGAGTTTCTGATACTGATACTGATACTGATACTCCCCTTGTCGAAATTTTGTCGAAATCCTATCCAGTCGTGTTAATGCGTTTTTTGTTTGTTTGTTTGTTTGATTTTGTTGTTGTTTTTTTTGTCTTGGCAACATTGCTTTTATCAAAGTTTCCTTCCATTTGTCTTTGGTACTCTCTGCTACTGCCTCTGCTGCATTGCCCATTCATTCTTCTTCCTAACATCATCACTCTAGCCATCTTCTTCATCTGTCTTGTCGCCAATGCCTTTAAATCCACTCTGGCGTCATCATTTTTTTTTCTAATTGGTATAGGCTTCGTCAAGTTTATTATCACCATTTTCATCATCAGTCACCATCACAAGCATCATCATCATCATCATCATCAGTCAGCCTCATCAGCATCAGAGTTGGAATTTTCCCCCGCAACTGCCAGAATTCCGGTCATTTTGGAAGTCTCAGCCTCTGGGACCGTTCTCGAAGAAACCGGCTGAGAAATTTGGGGAGTACATTTGGGTAGGGTATAATTATGTATGTGATGTTGCTGCGTTGTTCGGATAGCTGTGACTTTTATGAGCCACCATTACTTGTCTGACTCTTTCGGAGACATGATTTTCTCGGTTCGTCGCGACTCTGACCAACTCTACTTAGCGAAGTATTATTTGACAAAAAAAACAACAAAAAACCCCCCCAAAAACCCAAACAAACAAACAAAAAAACAACAACAACAAACAAACAAACAAACAAAAATTTTCTCTACAGTCACATGGAAATTAGAAAGAACTATATACGTCTGTTAAATGAATAGATATCGTTTGGTCTATTCAATTAAAACATATGTCTGAGACCATCTGTGCAAAGGTCTATAATGTCTTAGGAAATTGAGCGGGTCATTTTTCCAGTTCTGTGATTGCCGGGGTAATCGCACCTGAGTGGGAAAAGTTCCGTTCCAAAGTTCTGTGCTAGAAGCTATTGAAGGAAATAAAGTAAGAGGGCATAGTGACAATATGAGAGTTCGAGCGCTCTCAGGAGGAAATGAGGAAAATGATAATGGAAAGCTGGAAATCGATTTCAGATGAGCTCAAAAAGAAAGCAGCCAAAAGTTCGGTTTGATCTGCGTGTTTCGGAGAATTAGACTGGGTGTACATTTGCACAGAAAGGACCTTTGCATAAGTGTCCTTTATTAGTTCCCTTCCATATAACCTTGTCCTTTTTTACCATCACATATTAAGCTGTCCAAAATCACAACATAAATTGTCACAAAAAAACGAACTTTCTTTGCCATTACCGAGCCAATATCCATTTTCAGTAATACCTGTAGTGACGCTTCATTTTCACCCGCATATGTCGCATCCACAAACTATCTGTTACCTCCGTCATCATCAGTTCATGTTCCCCACGTTGTTAACTGTCAATATCGTATTCTTGGTTAGTTACGTTTGCTTCCCTCAGCGAGAAACAGCAACACACACACACACACACACACACACACACACACACACACACACACACACACACATATATATATATATATATATATATATATATATAGAGAGAGAGAGAGAGAGAGAGAGAGAGAGAGAGAGAGAGAGAAGAGAGATGAAATAGAGACAGAGAGAGAGAACAAGGATGTTTATTCAGTGTGTGTGTGTGTGTGTGTGTGTGTGTTGTGTGTGTGTGTGTGTGTGTGTGTGTGTGGCTTTGAAGTATTGTAATCCTTTTTATTTTACTATTTGTTTTGGTATACTTGAAATGATAAATAAAATGGAAGGGCTGACGTTGTGTCTTGACTGATATCTGTCAATGGTTAATTTAACAAAGTGATTACAGGAAAAAACAGTGCAGCTACACGTAGTACAAACATGCTGTGGAGGCACACACAGGATGGTAAGCTTAACTAACGCCGCGAGTAAATGAAAGCTTTTCGTGAAGCAGTTATCGTAGCCTGCTGAGCACTTGGCTACATATATAAAGTTACCTCTTCGCGCCATACTGACACGAGTAGCAAAATGGCTGATTGAACACGTCCGTCTGATTTCATCGCCCAGCAATCCATTCAAATTCCTGAAATCAGAACTCCGAGCATGTTTCTTCCTTCCCCTCTGAATCTGTGAAGGAGAGAGCGAGTTATGGAAATCAGAAAACTTGCAGCAAGCAAAGCGCATTATTCGCTTGGTTTGAATTGTAAATTGTCTGCATTAAAAAAAAAAAAAGTGAAATAAAACAGAATCCCTCACACCATCACCCCACACCCAAATTTCTTCACTCGCTTTATTTTTTTATATAAGAAAAACAACACACGAAAAATTGCGTAATCGTTCACAGGGAGGAAAAGCAGATTCGGTTGAGATCTCTTTGTCTGGCCCCCATTTCCATGAATTGATGCGCTTTTCTTCACGTTAAAAACACGAGACATTTTGTTATTGTTGTTGTTGTGGTTGTGGTTGTTGCCATGGCTGTTCTTTCGAGTATTTTATCCGATGTAGATTATCTATAAAAGCAGTCAATGCACGATTGATTCTGTCTAGCATTTTCCAATTGAGAGAGGAAGTGGAGGAGGGGGATGGGGGGTCGGGCACAGCGGCGTTGGTGGGTGGTCCGGTGGAGAGAAATGGAGTAGTGATGGGCTTGGTATCGATTAGGGGAAATGATATTAGCAAATGACAATAGTTTTGCTTGTGCCCCCCCCCCCCCCCCGACCCCCCCACCACCCCCTCCCCACCGTTTGCCTCATTTCAACCAGACACATACCGAAAACAAGAAAAGTCTCAACATTTGTCAAGAGGGGGGAACAGAAGAGTTATAAATAGGCCTAAGCGAAGCATTTCAAGACAAATAAAACTAGTCACTAAGGGTTCCCCCTCTCCCCCCCTCCTCCCACACCACCACCACCGCCCTCACACACACACACATAAATTACTAGGCCACAGAACACGAGATCGACAGGAGAAATGGGGAGGGAAGTTTGGGGGAGGGTGCGGGGGTGGGGGGGAGGTGATGAGGAGGAGAGGGAACATGTGTGTTAAGAGAGGTGGGGGTATGCGAAGACGTATTGATGTCTTCTTCCAAACCGTGACATAATCGAACTGTGTTTTTTTGTGTGTTTTTTTGTTGTTGTTACTGTTACTTGTTCTTTTTTTTTCATTCAGTAAGGAGGAAAGGAAAGTGCAGGGAGGAAGGCGAGAGGGGGGCGGGGCCGGGGGTGTGTGTGTGGGGGGTGGGGGTGGGGGAGGGTGTGGGGGGGGTAGGGGTGCGGGGGGAGGGGGGCGCGAGCTGTGATCAGGGGAGGGAATATGGGTGTTATTGGGAAGATATATGTTGAAGGGTCAGTGCACTCTTTCCAACTATGAGATCATTGCTCTCTCTCTCTCTCTCTCTCTCTTTTGTAAGTTTAGAAAAGCCGTTATCTCTCTCTCTCTCTCTCTCTCTCTCTCTCTCTCTCTCTTATTTTCTTTATTTTTGTATCTCTCTTTCTGTCTTTTTCCCTCCCTCTTCCTCCCCCCTCTCTCTCTTCTCTTTTTCTTTGTCTCTCTCCCACTATGGGGCCATGGCCTTATCTGAATAAACAGTCATGTTCTCTCTCTCTCTGTGTGTCTCTATTTCATCTCTCTCCTCCTCCTCTATCTCTATGTCTCTCCCTCTCTCTCTCTCTCTTGCAAGTTCGTTCTCTCTCTGTGTGTGTGTGTGTGTGTGTGTGTGTGTGTGTGTGTGTGTGTGTGTGTGTGTGTGTGTGTGTGTGTGTGTGTGTGTGTGTGTGTGTGTACCTCAGAATGGGGCTAAGGCCTCATTTGAATAAACATTCATGTTCATGTTCTCTCCCTCTCTTTCTCTCCCCCTCAGCCCCACTATTTCTCTTTCTCTCTCTCTCTCTTCTCTCTCTCTCGCTCTCTCTCTCTCTCTCTCTTCCTTTCTCTCTCCCCATCTCTCTATTTCCATCTCTCTCTATCCCCCTCTCTCTCTCCCTCTCGCTCTCTCTCTTTCTCTCCCTTCTCTCTCAGTGAGGAGTGAAGGAAAGTGTGTGTCTCGG
>NC_134899.1:42762110-42772110 GCF_041734735.1 Babylonia areolata | reverse complement strand
TTGTTTTGATTTTTTTTGCCTGTTTCATAAGTTCTTAATTTTTTTTGAATTTTTTTAAAAATTGGGCTTACCAAAAAAAAAAAAACCGAAGGAACCTTAAGATCATTTTTAAACACTTTAAAAAAAAAAAATTTTTATTTTTTTTGGGGTTTTTCCGGTTTTTTTAAAGGGGAAAAACAAAAAAATTTTCCCCCCCTAATTAAACAGGAATTTTTTTTTACCCTCTGAAAACGGCAAAAAAAAAAACTTCCTTTTCAAAAAAGTTCCCCGCAAAAATTTTAAAAACCCTTTTGGGTTTTTGGGTTTAAAAACCCAAAAGGCCTTTTAGGAAACCAAAAAAAAAAACCCAAAAAGGGATTCGGAACCATTCTTTTTTTTCCCCCAAAGGGTAATTTTTTTTTAAAAAAGGGCGGAAAAAAAAAATTTTTTCCTTTTTTTTTAGCCTTTGGGGAATGAAAGTAGCGAAAAAAGAGAAAGTTTTAAGGAAAAAAAACCAAAAAACCCACCCCCCCCAAACAAAAAACCAGGAAAAATGCTTCCTTTTTTTTAAAAGTAGTCAAAAAAAAATAATGGGGTTACTTTCTTATGGTATTCTTCGTCCAACAGAAGCCATAAAAAAGGGATTTTTGGGAAAAAGGAGAAAATGTTTCGCCATCTTTTTTTCCACATTAAAACGGTTTCAACGTTTCCCGAAATTTTTAAGGTTAAACCGTTTTGGCGCCTCCTCTTTGGACCTTAAGTTGGGGGGGGGGGGGGGTTTTTTTTTGACTTTTTTGTTTGCCCCCAAAAACATGCAGGTACACGTTAACGGTATTTGTTTAGGCTGGCCCCGGGGGGTGGGGGGGGGGTTTTCCCAGATAAGGCTAACATTTTCCGGGTGGAAAAAACACCCCCTTTTTTGTTGTTGCATTGGCTTTTGTAGAGATGTAATTTTCATTACCCCAAATTGATTTTTTTATTGTTTTGGGTACTCGGAGGGTTTTTCGATGGGGGGGCCTGAAAATTTTTGGTGGGATGGTTTTAAAAAAAAAACCCCTTTTTCCAAATAGTTACGGGGGGGTTTTTTTTATTTATAGTTTTTCCCGGGGTTGTTTGAAATTTTGAGGGAGGGGGACGGTTTGTGAAATTAAAGGAATTTTAAGGAAATTCTGAAAACCCAAGCCCAACCAAAAAAAAACCGGGCTTCCCCAAATTTGCCAACGGGTGGCCGTGACGGCCCCCCCGGGGGAACTTCTTTCTAGTGGTCATTCGTCACAGTGTAAAATAACCAAAAAAAACCAAAAAACCAAAAAAATTTTTGCCCCAAAAGCCCTGTTTTCACAAGAAAAAAGGAAAACCGGCAAAGAAAGAGGGAGAAAAGGAGAAAAGGGGGAGAGAAGAGAGGAGGGGGAAAAGAACTCAAACTCAGAAAAAAAGTTTTTTTAAAGATTTTTGCTTTTTTAAAAAACCCTCGTAATCTCTCTATTAAAAGCACAACATAAATGAAAGGAAAAGGTTTTATGCAGAAGGGTATACTAATGAAGAAAACAACCCAAACCCCACCCCCAACCCCACCCGTCCACACAGCAAAAAGAAGAGAAGGAAGGAAAGAAACAGGACGAGAGAGAAAAGAAAAGGGGGAGAGAGGGGGAAAAGGGGGGAGGGAAAAAAGGAGAGAGAAAAGGGGGGAGAAAAAAGGGGAGAGAAAGGAGAAGAAAAGAAAAAGGAAGGGGGGAAAGAAGGGGAGAAAGAGGGAGAGGGAGAGAAAAAGAGCGAGAGAGAGATAGAGCGAGAGAGAAAGAGAGCGAGAGAGAAAGAGAGAGACAGAGATAGACAGAGACAGAGACAGAAACAGAGACAGAGAGAGACAGAGAGGGAGAGGGGAGAGAAAGGGAGAGAGAAAGACCGAGAGAGAGCGAGAGAGCGAGAGAGAGAGCGAGAGAGAGAGAGAAAGCGAGAGAGAGAGAGAGAGAGAGAGAGAGAGAATGGCAGATAAATATCGGAATGAGGAAGATGGTGGTTTTCACCCTCGACATTTTCACTTCCTCAGAGCTGCTTCACACACCACCACCCCACCCTCTCTCTTTCTCTCTCTCCCTCTCTCTCCACACCACCTCTTCCCACCCTCCCTGCCTCCAAGGCAATTAAAACTTACGCATAAATTCAAAACTTTTAACGAGCCGCAGTGTTACTCCTTGCAGAAGATCACATGCCCTCCTACCACCCTCTCTGCCTCCCCCCCCCCATCCCCTCCACACACACACACACACACACACCTTCTGAACCCACCACACCCTATTTTCGCTACTCGACTTTCTCTTCCAGAAGGAAAAAAGCAATTCAGAAACATGTTTTTAATATGACAGATCTCTCTCTCTCTCTCTCTCTCTCTCTCTCTCTCTCTCTCTCTCTCCTCTCTCCTCTCTCTCTCTCTTCCACTGCCTCTCTCTCTTTCTCTGTCGTTCTCTTTCTGTCCTTGACTCTCTGTCTCTGTCTCTCCCACCCTCTGTCTCTCTCCCTCTCATCCCCCTCTCTCTCTGTCTCTGTCTCTGTCTCTCTCTCTCTCTGTCTTTTTCTCCTTCTTTCTTTATCTCTCTCCCCCTCTCTCTGTTTTTCTCTCTGTGTGTGTGTCTCTGTCTCTCTCTCTGTGTCCCTCACTCTCCCTCTATGTCTCTCCCTCTCTCTCTCTGTCTGTCCCTCCCTCTCCCTCTATGTTTCTCTCTCTCTGTCCCTCTCTCTCTCACTGTCCCTCACTCTCTATGTTTCTCTTTCTCTTTCTCTCCCTGACTCTGTCCCTCCCAATTCTCTGTCTCTGTCTCTCCCCCTCTCTTCCCCCTCTCCCTCTGTACCCCCCTCTGTCTGTCTGTCTGACTCTCTCTCTCTTTCTTCCTCCCTCTCCCTCTCTCTCTATGTGTCTTTCTCTCTGTTCTCTTTCTTTGTCTCTCTCTCTGTTCCTTTCTCTTTCTCTGTCCCCAAGGCCTGACTAAGCGCGTTGGGTTACGCTGCTGGTCAGGCATCTGCTTTGCAGATGTGGTGTAGCGTATATGGTTTTGTCCGAACGCAGTGACGCCTCCTTGAGCTACTGAAACTGAAACTGTCCTTCAGTCTTTCTCACTGAATGTCCCTCTCTGTGTTTCTTTTTTTCTGTGTGTGTGTGTGTGTGTGTGTGTGTGTGTGTGTGTGTGTGTGTGTGTGTATGTGTGTGTGTGTGTGTGTGTGTGTGTGTGTGTGTCTGTGTGTGTCTGTGTGTTTGTGTGTCTGTCTGTCTGTCTGCCTGTCTGTCTGTCTCTCTCTCTCTCTCTCTCTCTCTCTCTCTCTCTCTCTTTCTGCCAGTTCTGATCCATTAAGTTCTTTTGACCTTAGATGATTTTGACAGATAGGGATTCGACTGAGCTCGGTCTGGTTATTTTCAGCATTCATTTTCGTGTTCCCAAAGGATTCTTGATTGCCAAAAATGGGACACGGACATTGTGTAAAAATGTGTGACCACAGATATTCCTGCTCAGGACGATGCCCAAGAGTTCAAATCTGCAATTGATAAACGTTGTTTTCTTCTTGTTGTTATTTTTTTTTAACGAAAATTGCCACACTAGAAAACAAGAGTTTGGCTGCCAAGAAGATGGGGTGAATACGGTCACAAGCGGATAAGCCCACAATCGAATTGCTGCAAAATCACATAGAAATGAATTGCCGTAAAATCGCAGGATAGTTAAACTGGCTCTTTTTTTTTCTTTGTTTTTTTCGCAAGATACATGATTTACTTGTTTGTTTCTTTGTTTTAAAATTATGTTTGTTTATTGATTTTATGCATGCTGTTGTTGTTGCTTATGTCGACTTACATTAATTTTTTGTTGTTGTTTATTTACTCATTTGTTTATTTATTCATTCATCAATTCATTTGCGTTCTGACTTACATTTTTGTTGTTGTTTATTTACTCATTTGTTTATTTATTCATTCATCAATTCATTTGCGTTTTCTGCTTTGTAGCACATTTCTTAATTTTCTTCCAAGTTATGCTGCTCCTTTTTGTTTTTGTTTTTTTTATTATTACTGATAGACGCCCACTTTAAATTGCAAAATCTAGATCATTAGAATTCATTACTTCTGTTTGTTTTTTTGTTTTGTTTTGTTTTGTTTGGTTGTTTTTTTGTGTGTTTTTTTTTGTTGTTGGTTTTTTGTTGTTGGTTTTTTGTTGTTTTTTTGTTTTTGGGAGGGACCATTTTTGGGGGGGGACCATTTTGGAGCGGATAAGCGACATCAGTTTTCTTGCTTTCAAAGACGTCTGAGCTGATTTAGGCCAAATTTGTTTGTTTGTTGTTGTTTTTTTCGTCTTGTCTTTAAATTTGTATCGACGGATCTGAATTGGTTGAGGGAATTACCTTCTGATAGGTCTGCCGTCTATTTCTGGAACGTGTCAGCTCGAAACAAAATATCGCCTGACCAGTTCCATTCGTTGTGTCATCGATCGTTTATTTCATGGAATGTGTGCGGCTGGTTCATTCTGGATCTGTGATTCCAAGCCTAATAGGGTTGGTAGGCCTTATTGCGAACAATCCAGTCGAAGCGGCCAGCTGAACGCGTGTATTGTACATATATCAGGCCGTATGATGATCAATTGTAGCTCTTCTGTTTTGGGGCGGTTTTTTTGTGTTTTTTTATATATTTTCTTCGATTGGTTGCACCACGAAACGTTCGTCTACTCATTCTTTTCTCAACGGCTGAAATAGCTGGGGAATAAATGGCGACCGGGCAAGTCTAATTGCGAACGATTGTTTTGGGTACACGTGGACGATTAAATCAGAAGCGGAGGGCGTTCAGGCACTAGTAGGCCTGCAAATACGTTGACCTGGGAGATCGGTAAAAAAATATCCACCCTTTACCCAATATAGCACTGTGTTGCATTGCATTGTGGCTGTACTGTATTGTATAGTGTTGCATTGCATTGCATTGCATTGTGTTGTATTACTCTGCCAGAGGAGGGAGACTGGTTTTGAATGAATGATGAATCATATGGATACTTTCACAGCGCCTATCCTCGGACCGAGACCAAGCTCCAAGCGCTTTACAAACTCGGGGCCATTTGCACAACAGGCTGCCTATCGGGTAATGCCGACTGACGGCTGCCACTGGGCGCTCACCATTCGTTTCCTGTACCTTTCAATCAGATTTCAGGCACGCACACATACCCACTCAGACAGACATGTAACATTTTACGCGTATGGCCGTTTTGTTTATTTATCCCACCATGTAGGCAGCCATACTCTGTTTTCCGGGGTGTGCATGCTGGGTATGTTTTTGTTTCGATAACCCACCATGCGCTGACATGGATTACAGGATCTTTAACATGCGTATTCGATCTTCTGCATGCGTGTTCACACGAAGGGGGTTCAGGCACAAACAGGTCTGCAGATATGTTGACGCGGGAGATCGGAAAAATCTCCACCCTTTACCCACCAGGCGCCGTTACTGAGAATCGAACCCGGGACCCTCAGATTGAAAGTTTCAACGCTTTACCCACTCGGCTCTTATTGTAACAAAAGGACAAGAAACTCGTGGAAGGGGAAAGGGTGGTGTGTGGTTGTGCAGGGATAGAGAGTGGAGGCGGCGTGTGTGGGGTGGGTGTGGGGGTGGTTCCGAATCAAGGGAAGGAATTTTGCCAAGTCAGGGCACGTCTGCTGCGCGAGCCACTTCCTTTGCGCAGCCCATCCGCTCCACTAGACCTTTCTCAGCAAGGCCCGCCTGTTTCGTTCCAAATTGTCTCCTTCCCAAGAGTGTCGCAGACGACAATATATATATATATTGGGTGTCCCCCCAAAAGTGAACCGCTTTTTGACAAGTATTTTCTCAGCGATAGAGAAACCGAACTCACACAGTAATTTTAGGGTATCATCAACAAGTCTGCAAAATATCTAAAAGTTCGGATGCAAATCATGCGAGTATTGTCAAATTCAAGACAGCATGTCAAAAAAATCCAGTATCAGAGGAAAACACTTATTTCAGTTTATGCTCAATGTGGCCTCCATTTTTCTCCGCGACTAAACGAAGCCGTTTCTTTCAGTCAGAAATGCTATTTCGTATTTTGTTCCACCGATATCTCCTCCCATGACATAATTATCCTGTCCTTTGATGCCTGCTCGGTCAATTTGTCTCTCACTCCCTGGTAAACTTTCTGCTTCAGAGAGTCCCATATGGCATAATCCATTGGATTACAGTCAAGACTTTTTGGAAGCCATTCATCCTTCTTGATGAATTCTGGTGTAGCCTCCTCCAGATGGGCCTGGGTTACTCTACTTGTGTGTGAAGGAGCCCCATCTTGCTGAAACACGTAATTTTATTTAGGATAAAGACGCCTACAATCCGGGAGAAGATTGCCATCCAATAACTGAATGTAGCTTTCACTATTGACCTCGGCTCTATCAGTCACAATTAAATGAGTGTTTGTTTTTCCTTTCCAGGACACTCCAGCTGAAATCATTATATTTTTTTTAAAATCTAGAACTCTCATGATAGAGGCAAGATGGCTGAATTTCTTGTTTCCGTTTCCCATAAACGCAATCATTTTGGCGATTTTTAGCTATCTCTAACGTAAAGTTTTTCTCGTCTGTGAAAATGATCCTTTTCACATCAGTGGCCGAGTAGCGGTCATTGAAGTTACGGCAGCGAGTTTTTTTTGTTTTGTTTTTTTCCTTTCCCTCTAACATACCCGTATCCTCTTGAAGGGCTTCAGCTCCAGTTCTTTCTCCATTCTTTGCACAGAATACTTGTAAATCGCTTGCAAGTTCTCTAAGAGATTTGTCGATCCCTGGGTTCTCCTTCTGGGATTGAATCAGTTCCTCAACACGGTCCTTGTTCTCCTCCGAACAATTATACGTGCTACTGACCCTGTAGTGCGTATTTTAGCAATAAGTCAAGTCTATTTACAGTGACATGACTCCACTCCTTGCCTGGAAATTCCTTTACGATCCTTCTTCCACCCCAGCCTTTCTCCTTGAAACAGTTTTCAATGATAACCTTACCACTTTCACTCAAAGGCATGGTTGATCCTTCCAAACTGAACCTTTGGACATAACTGATTTTGGATACAGACCAAAAAACCAACAACAGACAGACAACAACAAAAAAAAAAAAAAAAAAAAAAAAAAAAAGCCAACCAACAAAACAACCCAAACAAACAAAAAAAAAAAGACGACACCCAGACAGGCTATTTTTAGACTGACACTGATTGACAGATGCCAACACCTGGCAACTGGCATGAACATGGTGAAGGTCACATTGCACAGCTCTGATACTGAATTTTTATGACAATGTGTTTTGAATTTGACAGTACTCGCATAATTTGCGTCCGAACTTTTAGATATTTCGCAGACTTGGTGATGATTCCCTAAGGTTACTGTGTGAAAATGTTCAGTGAATTCGTTTCTCTATCACTGAGAAAATACTTGTCAAAAAGTGGTTCACTTTTTTGTGACATCCGATATACATTTTTTAACAGTCGTAGTTGTCCCAAATGTTGTCGCCCGAACCGAATCTTTTTTTCTAATCACTTTGCTACGAATGTGAAGAGGATGTTGACACATTGGAGAGGGTGAGCTATTGGAGTAGTGTGTTCACTTTTGTACCAACCTTACTTTAATATATATAAAACTTTTTTTCGCATCTCTCTGTCTCTCTCTCTCTGTCTCTGTCTCTGTCTCTCTCTCTCTCTCTCTCTCTCTCTCTGTCTCTGTGTGTGTGTGTGTGTGTGTGTGTGTCTCTCTCTCTGTCTCGCTCTCCCTCTGTCTCTGTCGCTCTGTCTGTCTGTCTGTCTCTGTCTCAGCCTGTCTGTCTGTCTGTCTGTCTGTCTGTCTGTCTGTCTGTCTCTCTCTCTCTCTCTCTCTCTCTGAGTCTGATGATGATGTTGTTTTTTTTTTGTGCGTAATTTGTTCGCTGGTTGTTTATTGATATAATCTTCGTATTATTAGGTGCATTAGTGTTTGTTTTTGTTTCGTTTTACTTTCGTTTCAAATGATTGGATAAAACGACACTGAAACTTTCCCTGTATGCTCCCCTGTCACATGGGCTGTTAAGTTAAGAGTCAAAGTATCAAAGTGTCTCTTTCTCTGTCTGTCTGTCTGTCTCTCTCTCTTTCTCCACACTCTACTCTCAACAATCGTCACTGGCAACAACGTTCCAATCTGGCGACAAATTTAAGAAAGAGTTTGAAGAAAATGTGTCGCTCTTTCTCTCTCTCCCTCATCTCTCTCCCTTCCACTCTCTTTCTCTCCCTCTCTTCCCATTTCTCTCACTCTCTCTCTTCCACTTTCTCTCTCTCTCTTTCTTTCTCTTTCTTTCTCTCTCTGTCTCTGTCTCTCTCTCTCTCTCTCTCAACAATCGTCATTGATAACGGCGACAAATTTGGGAATGAGGTTGAAGAAAATTTGTTGCCGACGACATCTTTACCTTTTTTTTTTGGCGACAAATTGGCGAACCAGGACGGCCAAGAACATTTGTCGTCGGGGACAGTTTGAACAGGTGGCAGTATGGGGCTTAACATCCCTTCTTACAGACACGCTTGCTCCACGGAACATGGTCATTGTGTTGTGAAATGGCATGGCAGGTTTTTGTTTTTTTTTGTTTTTGTTTTTTTTTCGTTTTTGTTTTTAGTCCCCTTTTCGGGTCTTTGTGAATTTTCGTGGCTTTCTCTGATTTGTGTGTGTGGGGGGCGGGGGGAGTGTGTGTGTGTGTGTGTATATGTGTGTGTGTGTGTGTTTTGTGTGTGGTGTGTGTGTGTGTGGTGTGGGGTATGGGGTTGGTGTGTGTGATTTAAGTGTGTGGGTCGGTGGGTATGGTGGGGGTGTGTGGTGTGTGTGTGTGTGTGTGTGTGTTGTGTGTTGTGTGTGTGTGTTTGTGTGTGGGGGTGTGTGTGTGTGTGTGTGTGTGTGTGTTGTGTGTGTGTGTGTGTGTGATTTTAAAATGTGTGGGTTCAGTGGGTATGGGGTGGTATGTGGTGTGTGTGTTTGTGTTTGTGTGTGTGTGTGTGTTGTGTGTGTGTGTGGTGTGTGTGTGTTTTGTGTGTGTGTCGTGCGTGTAAGGGTGGGGGGGTTATAAAGTCTTTTTTGATCTCAATTTTCTTATTTCATCCATTCCCGCTCTCTTTATGATCCTTTTAGATGGTATTTCCATATGCTCTCTCTCTTTCTTCTCTCTCTTCTCCCTCTCTCCCGTCTCTCTCTCTCTCTCTCCCTTCTCCCCGTTCTCTCACTCTCTCTCTTTCTCCATCTCTCTCTCTCATCACTACTGCTCCTCTTTATCGACAAATGACTTTGATTTTATCTCAGTAGAAATAACGAAACCGATTACAGCATTTCAAACTTCACGGAAGTTTCAACATTTCCGCGTTACTTTCAAAATGCCAATAGTTCTCTCAAAAGCCAGATTTTTCTTGAGATTGTTTAGGGCAAGAGCGTCTCAGAAATTGAACACCACAAGGACAGCTAATGCACACGCAGTTTTCGAATCAATCTTACGTAGATATCGTTTCATAGTGCAGGATTTGAAAATACCGTGGACAATAACAGGTGGTGTTGACTTTCAATTCGATTCGAAGAAATAAATGAGAGCACCTTTTTTTTTTTTAACCTCTCTGGGATCGTTAACTTGCTAACGGGGACTTTGACATTTTGGATACAGAAAAGACGTTGACATTCGGATGCAGAAATGACATGCGCACGCGCACACAGTTTTCTCAAGAGGGTGATATTGTTACTGCGGGCTGAAAAACAAAGACACACTCACACACACACATCACACACACACACACACACACACACACACACGCACGCACGCGCGCGCGCACGCACGCACGCACGCACATACACGCACGCACACACGCATGCATGCACAGACGCACGCACGCACACAGGCATGCACGTATACGCACACGCATATCCACACACACACACAGAGAGAGAGAGAGAGAGAGAGAGAGAGAGAGAGAGAGAGAGAGAGAGAGAGAGAGAGAGAGAGAGAGAGAGAGAGAGT
>NC_134899.1:42756726-42762010 GCF_041734735.1 Babylonia areolata | reverse complement strand
TCGAGAAGAAGGAAATCGGAACCTATAAATCAACACGGGTGACTCCCCGCAGAGCATGAAAATGAGGCACCTCAATCTGGAACCCCCCCCCCCCCCCCCCCCCCCCCCCCCCCTATTCCTCTGTCTTCTTTATCGCCGTCATTGTCGCCTGCCCAGTCCTGCTCGCTTGTGTGTTTCCTTTATTTCCTATCTTTCCTGATGATGCCACTGATAAGAGACTCTGGGGGAAGCAGAGGATGAGACAGAAGTCCACCCTTCTTCGTTCCTTGGCATTCCAGAACAAGAACTCGTTGTTGTTGTTTTGATGTTGTTGTTGTTGTTGTTTTTTTGAAGTGTCAGGCAGTAGACTTTCGGACAGTTGTTGATTGTGCAGAAAATGTGAACAGATGACCCTTTTTTTTGTTTGTTTGTTTTATTTTTGTTGTTGTTGTTGTTGTTGTTGTTGTTGTTGTGTTGTTGTTTATAGAAGATAAGGGCAGTGGTGGTGGTGTGTGTCCATCGAGATCGATGATGACCATCGTTGTCATCCAGCTGGGGGATGGGGGGAGGGTGGTGGTGGGGTGGGGGGGAGGATGCTCATGAATCTATCTGTGAATGCGCAGATGGCTGAATAGTCCAATCTGCGCACGAAATGTTCGCTGACAGTTGGGGCAGACAAAGACAGGCATACCATTGTCAGGGAGCTTGTTTGCCCGTGACTTTCTGGCCTGCCTCTTCTGAACAGCTGCAGCAGTCCTGTTGGCCTCGCACAACTTGGTGCCTTTGTGCACAGCAGCACGCCATTTGTCACGGTCCACTGCAGATTCCTCCCAGGAGTCAGGGTTGATATCAAACGCTTTCAGAGAGACTTTCAGAGTATCTCTGAAGCGCTTCTTCTGACCTCCGTGTGATCTCTTCCCTTGTTGCAGCTCGCCATAGAAAAGCCTTTTGGGCAGCCGATGGTCTGGCATGCGCGCCACGTGTCCAGCCCAGCGAAGCTGGCACTGCATCAGGATGGTGAAGATGCTGGGAAGGGTGGCTTTTGCGAGCACCTCTGTGTCTGGGGTCTTGTCTTGCCACTTGATGTTCAGTAGCTTCCTGAGGCATGTTGTGTGGAAGTGGTTCAGCTTCTTGGCATGTCGTTGGTACACTGTCCAAGTTTCGCAGGCATACAGTAGTGTGGGGAGAACTACTGCTCTGTAGACCTTTAGCTTGGTCTCAAGACTAATGCCTCTTCTGTTCCAGACATTTGCACTGAGTCTACCAAAAGTTGCGCTTGCTCTTGCAATCCTGACGTTCACTTCATCGTCGATGGTCGCATTTCGTGACAGTGTGCTGCCAAGGTATGTGAACCGCTCCACCGCACTGAGTCTCTGACCGTTGACTGTGATGTTGGGCTCAACGTAGGGTTTCCCTGGGGCTGGCTGATGGAGAACTTCAGTTTTCCTCGTGCTGATGGTAAGGCCGAAGTTCCTGCTGGCAGTGGCAAACTTGTCAATGCTGAGTTGCATGTCAGCTTCAGATCCAGCGTTGAGGGCACAATCATCAGCAAACAAAAAGTCTCTGATGATGTCTGTCATGACCTTCGTTTTTGCTTGAAGCCTTCTGAGGTTAAACAACTTACCATCTGTTCGGTACTTTAGGCCGATTCCAACATCGCCATCTCTGAAGGCATCAGTAAGCATTGCAGAGAACATGAGGCTGAACAGCGTTGGAGCCAGGACGCAGCCTTGCTTGACACCATTTGTGACAGCAAAAGGAGCAGATGTTTCACCTTTGTCCTGGACTCGAGCCTGCATGCCTTCATGGAATTGGCTGACCAAGGAAATAAATTTCCGAGGGCATCCGTACTTGGCCATGATCTTCCACAGTCCCTCTCTACTCACAGTGTCGAAGGCCTTAGTGAGGTCGACATAGGTGGAGAACAGATCAGCATTTTGCTCCTGACATTTCTCTTGCAGCTGCCTTGCAGCAAACACCATGTCAGTGGTTCCGCGCTCTTTCCGGAATCCACATTGGCTCTCA
Organism: Babylonia areolata; assembly: GCF_041734735.1. Classification (NCBI taxonomy): domain Eukaryota; kingdom Metazoa; phylum Mollusca; class Gastropoda; order Neogastropoda; family Buccinidae; genus Babylonia; species Babylonia areolata. The sequence goes on along the minus strand of NC_134899.1, from coordinate 42,760,006 downwards.
GGCAAATGACCTTGGTCAAGGTGTGCTGTGAGGCGGTTTAGTAGGATCCTGGCAAGTATCTTGCCTGCGATGGAGAGCAAGGAAATGCCCCGATGGTTATCACAGGCTTGCCGGTTCCCCTTTCGCTTGTACAAGTGAATGATAGATGCATCTTTGAAATCCTGGGGGATCGTCTCTTCTTTCCACATGAGTGAGTACAGCTGATGGAGCTTCTCAGTCAGCACAGTGCCTCCATCCTTGTAGACCTCTGCTGGTATGGAGTCTGAGCCAGGTGCTTTGCCACTGGATAGCAGACGAATTGCTTTCTGGGTCTCAAGAGGTGTTGGCGGATCGTCCAGTGCTTCGTTGATGGGGACTTGTGGGAGACGGTCTATGGCTTCATCATTTATGGAGGAAGGGCGATTTAAGACAGTGTTGAAGTGCTCAGCCCAGCGTTCGAGAATTTTCTCCTTCTCGGTGATCAAGGTATTCCCATCTGCACTGAGGAGGGGGGATGATCCTGAGGATGTGGGGCCATAGACTTCTTTTAAGGCATCATAGAACCTCTTCATATCGTGCCTGTCAGCATATCCCTGGATCTCATCAGCTTTGTCACTCAGCCACTTATCCTGCATCTGGCGTAACTTTTGCTGAACAGTCCTGCGGATGGCATCATACACATCCTTTTTTGATGTGGACTTTGGGTTGCTCAGGTAGGCTTGATGCAGACGGCGTTTCTCATCCAGAAGCTGCTTGATTTCATCACAGTTTTCATCAAACCAGTCTTTGTGCTTTCTGGACATGGGTCCCAGGGTCTCTGAAGCTGTACTATAGATCAGCTCACGCAGGGTCCTCCAGTCAGACTCCACATTCTGGTTGTCCAGAGAGGCGGATTCCAGACGATCTTCCAGCAGCTCCACAAAGGACTGTTTGATGGTGATGTTTTTCAGCTTAGCGATGTTGAGCCGTTTTGGAGCCTTCTGGCCTTGGGGGCGTCTCTTGGGCTGGATTCGAATATTCAGCTTCGAGACTACAAGGCGATGGTCTGTCCAACACTCGGCGCCGCACATGGTCTTTTTTACACGTACATCTTGCCTATCCCTTTTCCTGACGATGACATAACCGATGAGATGCCAATGCTTTGAGCGAGGGTGCATCCATGACGTCCTGTTACGGGTAGGGAGGCAGAAAACTGTATTGGTTATCAGCAGTTCGTGCTCTGCACAGGTCTGAAGCAAAAGCAATCCATTTGGGTTGCAGTGGCCCACACCGTGCTTTCCAATCACTCCATCCCAGGAGATGTAGTCACATCCAACTCTAGCATTGAAGTCCCCAAGAATGATGAGCTTGTCTGCTTTAGGGATAGCAGCAATCACAGAGTGAAGGTCCTCGTAGAACTTCGCCTTCACTTCATCCGGGTTGGTCATGGTTGGGGCGTAGGCACTGACAATGGTGAGGTGCTTCTGGCCAGATGCCAGTGGGAGTTTCATGGTCATAAGCCTATCGTTGACTCCCTTTGGGATTCCAGCTAGCTTGCTGACAAGTGCTGTTTTTACTGCAAAACCAACGCCAGCCTCACGTCGCTCTTCGCTTCCTCGTCCACTCCAGAAGAAGGTGTAACCAGATCCCCGTTCACAGAGCTCGCCTTCACCTGCAAGCCGAGTCTCACTCAAGGCTGCGATGTCAATGTTGTATCTGGCGAGTTCGGATGCAACTAGTGCCGTTCTCCTTTGGGGTCTGTCCGCGTTATCTCTGTCCAGGAGAGTCCTTATGTTCCAAGCACCAATGGTGAGAGGAACGATCCTTGTTTTTTTCTTTTCTTTCTTGTTGTTTCGACCGCTGATGTAGGGTCCCCGCCAGCCGCGGTATGCTGGCCAGGGTGATATGGAGCAAGCAATTTTTAGGGCACCTTTTCTAGCCCCTTCCTCATGCCAGGGAGGTGAGCAGTGCATTCCTAAAGAGGGCTGCTCAGACGCTCAGACGGCTGCCGAGCTCCATCGCTGCTCCTGTCGACGAAGAACGACCCTATGGCCTGAGCCGCCTGCGTGCAGGTCTGCGACTGCGACTGCCAGTGTACCCACACCTGTCGTTTCGTCGCTCGCCTGTCGCCACAGGACTTGGGGGTGATGAAATGATGAAGGATGAAAGGTCATTTTGGATGACTGATGACTTGCGCGATGAGTTTGTTTAAAGTGAAGAGGAGTTGCGCAACGTCAACCTCACTCTCTCGTCCGGGTCCACCAATTTCCAGTGGCAAGACTAAGTCGAGACGACTGGAGGATGAGCACGGATGCAGTGGATGACCAAGATATCCTTTCGGTGTCTCATCTTGCTCTCTGCACTCCACAGTGCGTTGCTGTAACCGCCTTCCTCTCCGTTGAACCGATAGGTTTCTTCCGCAGATTCTGCCGGATCCAGACTTCGCATGCATGGGTAGACACACCCCGGGGGCCAACTGCGTGTGGCATGCACACAGCACAGTGGAGCTAGATGGCCGTCGGTGGCTCTCCTGAGCCAACGCCCTTTTATGGATCTCCATAAGGGTGTCTAGCCACCCCCTCACCAGTCCCGGAAGGGAGCAGTGGGAGTGCCGGTTTAGTCGCCGGCAACCCGACCCTGAACAGGTTGTACTGGATTACAGGTTACCAGTAGCAGATCAAATGACCTGACCTGACACTAAAAGGGCAGTACCAGTAAGAGGAAGGCAGAGAGATCGAGAGAGAGAGAGAGAGAGAGAGGGGGGGGGGGTAGGAGAAGAAAAAGGGAAGGATTACGTGTTGTTGTTGTTGTTGTTTTTTTACCCAAACTATGTTTCTTTATTCTTACTTCTTTTCTACACCTTCCTGAGTGAGAGAGAGAGAGAGAGAGAGAGAGAGAGAGAGAGAGAGAGAGAGAGAGATGGGTGGTGAGGGAGGTGGTAAAGACTAAAGAGAGAGAAGATATATATGTATATATATATATATATATATATATATATATATATATATATATATACACACATATATATATACATATATATATATATATATATATATAGAGAGAGAGAGAGAGAGAGAGAGAGAGAGAGGGAGGGTGATCGACATTCGAACCCGGGACCCTCAGATTGAAAGTCCAACGCTTTAACCATTCGGCCAGTGTGTGTGTGTGTGTGTGTGTGTGTGTGTGTGTGTGTGTGTGTGTGTGTGTGTGTGTGTGTTCTTCCAATTCCTCTTATTCTCATGGCTCTTGGTCTGACCCTCTACCTGTTTGTCTCACCCAATTTTGTACCTGTGGCCAAAACATATATATCTATAGACATATG
>NC_134899.1:42736726-42751726 GCF_041734735.1 Babylonia areolata | reverse complement strand
ATTAGTACAAACCAAGCCAACGATTTAATAATATGGACTGTCAGACTGTGGATCGTCTTTGATCTCAAGCATCCTATGGAGATTCCCCATTTCCAGTTTCAGGGAGCCGACTAAGAAAGTCAGCGCCGACGTTCTCCTTCCCTGGAATTGCCTGTACTGTATACGCAAAAGGTTGCAACTGAAGGGCCCATCTTGTCAGACGACCACTGATGGTTCGGGCTCTTTCCAGGTACTGGAGAGGAGCGTGGTCCATCTGAACGACGAATTCCCGTCCGTACAAGTACTGCTCAAACTTGTGCACACCCCAAACCAAAGCCAAGCATTCTTTTTCAATGGTAGGATAGTTGCGTTCTGCTGGATTTAATTTCTTGCTCGCACAAGCGACTGGTTGCGCGCCAAGTCCCTGGTCCTGAAGTAGCATCGCCCCGACACCTACATCGGATGCGTCTGTCCGAAGGATGAAAAGTTTGGTGAGGTCTGGCAGGCAGCACACAGGACGACTGCAGAGAATCTTCTTTAGCTGGTAGAATGCTCTCTCACACCTTTCATCCCAAGAGATTTTACTGGGTTCTCTGTTCCTCGTCTTCTCAGTGAGCGGCAAAGCTATTTCCGCGAACTGTGGCACGAACCGGCGATAATAGCCTACCAGACCCAAGAATCCACGAAGCTGCCTTTTGGTGACAGGACGAGGAGCGTCCTGGATCTTCTGCATTTTTGCGTCCTCTGGCCAGATTTTACCCCGGCCGACCCGATGCCCTAAATAATCCAGTTCTTGGAGTCCCAGGAAACACTTGGACGGTCGAGCAGACAGAGCACATTTGCGCAGTCTTCCCAAGACAGTACGTAAGAGTCGGAGATGAGACCTTTCATCAACAGAAGAAACCAGAATGTCGTCCATAAAGTTGTCTACCTCAGGAAGTCCCAGAGGAAGGAGCAACTTGCGCATCATCCGGCTGAAAATAGCTCCGGCGGTCTTCAGCCCAAATGGCATAACCCGCCATTGGAAATGGCCTTGGGGAGTCGTAAACGCCGTCTTAGGACGATCAACCTCAGCCACCGGAATCTGCCAGTAGCCTTTTGACAAATCGAGCTTCGAGAATACCCGTTTACCTGCTAGTTTTGCGAACAGTGCGTCAATGTCTGGCATGGGTTCGGCGTCAAATACTGTTAACTTGTTGATGCGGCGAAAGTCAACACAAAACCGAACCTTGCCGTCTTTCTTTTTAACGAGGACGATAGGGGACGAGTATGGTGAACAAGAGGGCTCGATCACACCCATCTTTAGCATGGACTGCACCTCCTCCTGAATGGTTTCCCTTTGAGAGTAAGGAAGTGGGTACTGTCGAGTCCGCACTGGCGTGTCAGAGACGAGCTCAATGGTGCAAGTCTCCAAGTGAGTGCAGGATGGTAAATCAGTTAGCACATCTTTGAAGTCCTTCGCCATGTCCAATATTGCAGCTTTTAAAGCTGGATTGTCTGGATCGACCACCACGTCTCCTGGGCCCTCAGATGACTCCAGTGGAAGAAGAGGAATGTCCTGACTCACAGTCCGTGTCCCTTCCCAGCACTCCTCTATGTCATCAATCACTGCCAGGGCAACAGATGCTTCAGGCGTCCGTTCCACAAACCGTTTCAAAAGGTTGGCATGATATAATTTTTCTTTGTTTCCAACCTGGACACAGTAGTCCGCCACACCGACCCGTCGTAAGATGGTGTAAGGACCCTGCCACTCCAGTTCTAGTTTATTTTGTTTGCTGGGACGAAGCAGCAACACTTTGCTGCCCTCTGCAAGGTCTCTGGGCTTCGCTTTGACGTCAAAGAACTTCTTGTACTTGCTGGAAGCTCTTGATAAGTTTTGCTGGGCAATGGCACAAGAGTCAGCTATTTTGTTGCGCAGGTTCACTACGTACTCGGCGGCAGTCTGGATTTCAGACTTTTCTGGGTGAAGCCAGAGTTCTCGGAGAATCTGCATCGGCCCACGCACAGTCCTCCCGTAGAGCAGCTCAAAGGGAGAATACCCCGTGCTTTCCTGAGGGACCTCCCGGTAAGCAAACAAAAGCGCCGGGAGCCAGCGATCCCATATTCGCGGTTCCTCTTGGGCCAGACGACGCAGCATGGTCTTCAGCGTCCCGTTGAAGCGCTCCACCAGACCGTTGCACTGGGCATGGTATGGTGTTGTTGTGAGGCCCCGCACAGCCAGCAAGCGATACACCTCCTGCATGGTGTTGGAGGTGAACTGGGTCCCTCTGTCAGTGAGTACTTCCGACGGGACTCCAGTACGTGACCACATGTTGAACAGGGCTTCAGCTACTGTCTCAGTTGTAATTGTCCTGAGAGGAACGGCTTCGGGATATCTTGTGGCGTAGTCCACCATCGTCAACACATACCTGTTGCCATTTTCTGATGGAGGAGATATAGGACCAATGATGTCAACAGCGACCCGGTCAAAGGGTTCCGAGATCAAAGGCATCTTCACAAGAGGGACTTTGGGAACTCTTCCTTTAGCGACTGTCTTCTGGCACCTCTCGCATGACTGGACATAACCCCTGATGTCAGCACACATGCCGGGCCAATAAAAATGGGGAAAAACTCTGTCCCGAGTACGTTGCATGCCGAGATGCCCAGACATGGGGGCGTCATGACCTAGACTCAACACGGAAGTTCGCAGAGTCTTTGGAACGCAAACCTGTGTGACTTCTCCACAGTGGTTTTTGAAACAGCGGACAAGCACACCCTGCTTACGGCGATAGGTTACTTCTCCAGACCCTGCCTTCTGAACCAGTTTACTTTTGGCTGTCTCTCTTGCTTTCAGCAGGTCTGGGTCTTGATCCTGCTGCTTTATGAGCTCCTCTCGAGTCATGTGACCATCTACACTATCTGGGGGAAGTGGAAGGACAGACTTGGAACTACGCTTGGGCTGGGCTCTACTCCTCACAGTACCCACGATCTTGGAGTCAGCGTAGACGGGAACGTCCACAGACGTGCCATCAGCATTCCATGCCGTGTTCCCAATAAGGACGTCCTCAACTGGTGCCTCCATTACGGCCACATGAAACCTGCCGCAAACGAAAGGCGACTGCAGACTCACCAAAGCTATCGGCAGCAAAGATGAACATCTGGATTCTGCCAAGATGACTCGGACAGTAGATCCCGTGAACGAACTGGGAGGAACCAAGTGACGGGCCACGACAATCATGTGAGCCCCAGTGTCGCGCAAACCTCGGACAGTCTCTCCATTGACTACGACCTCACAACGGGGGGAGTATGTTTGTGAAGCGCAAGGGACGCACAGAGTAGGGGGTGGAGGGAGATATTTTTCCTTTGAAGGCAAGCGAGTGACCACCATAGAAACTCGTTTAGGAGGATTACACTCCCGAGCGAAGTGTCCGATGTTGCCACACCTGAAACAGGTTGGTGGCTTGGGGTTGTGGGTTCCCTGAGCCCCTGGCTGTCCGGTGCCAGATTGATTGGAAAGGTTCTCATTGGCCTGAACTGGCCTGGAAACTATGTCCTGTTCTCTTTCCATCCTCTTGGAGGCCTTGAAATCTGCTTCGGCTGAACGCCCTGCCTTCCTAGCACGAGCGACCTTCGTTGCGACACGGGCCACATTTTCTACCCTACGTGGTTCTTCTTTGCGAATTTCCGTAACCAATTCGGGAGTCAAGATCGCAAAGAACTGCTCTTGGAGGAAGAGATCCTTGATGTCCTCCACTTGATTTTCGTCCCGTCCACTCGCAGTGCACCAACGAGATAGGCACGTCTTAAGGCGATCAAGGAACTGCTCAAAAGTTTCCTCGGCCTGCTTCCGCATGGAACGAAACTTCTTCCTGTATGAGTCAGCATCCAACAGGAAGACGCGCAACAGTGCGGCCTTCAGCGAATCGTAATCCCTAATTTCAGTTTCGGAGAGTCGTAGACAGGCATCTCTAGCTCGGCCTTGAAGCAAGGTAACTAGACGGACTGCCCAAGACTCACGTTTCCATCTGTTAAGGAGAGCTACCCTCTCAAAATGGCTTAAGAACGAGTCCAGGTCGTCCTTCCCGTCGAATGGTGTGAGGGTGAGCTGCTGTACCGACCTGGCCTCTATCTCTTCTTGCTTAAGCTCGAGCTTCCTCTCAAACCTCTGCCTCTCCTCTTCCAACTGTCTCTCTCTGAACAACCTGTCCTCCTCCCTTGCACGTCTAGCCTCCTCCCTATCTTCTTGGATACGCCTTTCCTCTCTGATTCGCCTAGCCTCCTCTTTCTCTTCTTCTCTGATTCGCCTAGCCTCCTCTTTCTCTTCTTCTCTGATTCGTCTCGCCTCCTCTTTCTCTTCTTTGATTGCATCTATCACGAACCGAGCCAAAGCCTCACCAGATAGTCCTAGATCAGAGCCCAAGGTCCGGAACTTAAAATAAGGGTCTTGAGCGGAAGCAGTCTCTGACTTGGCCTCACCCTTACCTGCTGAACCGGGCGAGCCATGAAGCTGTTTGCCTAACTGCTCTTTGACCCAACCAGACAATTCTGTTTTCTCAAGGGTCCCTGGAGAACGGCTCGTATCATCCCGTTTGGGTGCTGGTGTTTTATGCCCTGGTGTGGCAGCGTTAGCGGCTTGCCTCCGTGTCAACATAGTGCCACGTTTCTTGAAGGGATACAGTCTGAATATACTTCTGCCACACGACAGTGACTACTCTTCCTATGTAAAATAGTCTGCAGACACCACAACCTACAGCAACAACAAGTGAGTTACAAACATCCAGTCTATCTTGTCCAAACACAATATCTTTACGGCACCACAACCAAAATTAATATGAAGTGTTTTCAACGAACCAAATGATGGGACAAACAGAACAAAGACACCCTCCCCACCTTACCTTCCTAACTAACCTATCAGTTACCCCGCATCTCCACCATTGTCACAACCCGTAAGGGGTTGCCCATGAACCCCCACCCCTTCCCAGACTAGCTAACGTCCCGACAACACGAACACAGATACACAGAAGAGTTCAACTCGTTGCTTTACTGAGGTGATGCAAAAATACATAACTAAATACACGCCACAAAACAAGGCATTAGAATCCCAAAAAATAACCTTTGTCTAAACACCACACAATTTATGCCATTTACAGTCAACCTGCAACAGTACTGATCAACCCTGCTGCCAGAGTACAAAACTCGTGCTGACAGCTGAAAACGGACAAAACTTGTAGCTTGATGGCTGCAGCTGGTTGGCAAGAGGGACAGTGGGAAGGTGGGAAAGGGGTAGATGGAAGTATGGAGTGGGAGCGGGAGTGGGAACGGGAGTGAGGGAGTTTCCAGGCTTGTGTTCTGGGGGCCCGTCGAAGGCAGCGGCACGAAGGGGAAGAAACACCGGAAAAACCTGTAACACCCCATTGGCTCTGTAGACTGGTTGTTTTTTAAACCAGTTGTAAAAGTATACCCCACCCCCCTTGTCTTCCTTAAGCAATATACATTGCGCTAAACAAGGCAATAACAATATTCAAGTTTCAATGATACTAGTTCTGAATAATTGAAACGGCACCAGTCAGACTATATCACATTTCCAAAAACAAATTTGAAACAATCTGAGCTGAATATTATTATGGCAAAAATGTTACACCTAAACACAACAAATTTACTAATTCCCCCCTATATTTGGAAGTAAAAGAATACTGTATTTAAAAGATATCCACTAAAAAAACATCACACTAACCTTACAAGCAACCTAAATCTCACTCTTAATCACAAGTCACATCACTAAATGTTACGACAACAAACACAGACTCCCTCACCTGTCACCAGGCACGTCACTGGCCCAGAGTGAAACAGACAAATACAGAAGAAGGGGTGACAAAGGGAAACGCCCCCACTACTTCGTCGACGGCGCCCTACAGCACGCACGCTGGAACGGCGACCCGTCTCTCTGCGAAGCTTGGCGTCAACAGCCCAGAGAAATCTATCTCTCCTAACCAGATTGACTCCTGAACTCGCTCAGAGTTCGAAAAAAAAAACCGTTCAGGAGAAGGGACATGCCACACGTGCAAAAGCACGAAGGAGAGAGGGAGGTGAAGGAGAGGGATGGAAAGAGGGGGAGAATGGAGAGAGAGGAGAAGGGGGAGAGAGAGAGGGGGGAAAGAAGGGAGAGAGAAAGGGGGAAAAGAGAAGGGGAAAAAAATGTAGACAGACATGCACGCAGATCGCCCACGAGCCGTGACAATTATATACATATGCATGTGTGTGTGTGTGTGTGTGTGTGTTCCCTGTGTGCACAGTGGTTTCTCAGAAAACTGTGCAGCAATGCAATGCCAGAAGAAGGGCCAATACTTCGTTCACCCTTCTTGGAACTTAACTCCTCTTTTGACAACCAGGGCTCCTGATTGGAACACCAGATGGACTCCGTACCCAGACAGACACCCAGGACTTACCCCTTCAATAAAAATGACCTTAACTTCGTTCGATGATAGGTTGTGAAAATAAACTCTACCAGCAATGGAATTATTCATCAAAACGTCTGCTAAAAATAGAGTCCCAATAAGTCAGTAAGGTGGTTGTGCTTAAAAGAATCAGTGGACTGTGAAGAAACGTGGCTTATAATTAACCGGGTAGGTATACTTAATTGCGAACGATCTAGTCGAAGCGACCAGCTCAACGTGTTTACTGTAAAGATAACATGTCGTACGATAGTCAAACGTAGTTCTTTTGCCTTTGAAAGCTTTCTCCGACTGGTTGCACCAGCAAAAGTTCGTCTGCTCATTCTTTTCAACGTTTCGTCGATGTTTGAAATAGCAGGGGTGCCTGTTGGTAAATGCGAACGGGCAAGTTTAATTGCGAATGATGGCTTTGGGTACATGTAGTCAATTAAATCAGAAGCGGGCCTTTGACTCATTAGACATAACATATTTCTGAAACATCACACCAGACTGTTGTATTGTTGGGTTTGGTCACGCATGCACACAAACACGCAAACATACATTTAAGCACACACACCCCACACCGCACACAAACACACTCTTTTTAGAGTGTTCAAAAACTGTGAAACATTGTTTGCAAATAGACTCACGTCAAAATATCCTATGGTCTAATTGCAAATGACATTATTTTGCAGATTCCTGTCAAAACCGACGTTCTGATCTGTCACCAATATGCTTTCTTGAATTCTCTCAGCGCTGGTAATGCGCATACAACATCCCCAATGAAATCAACTATTCTAAACTGTGTAAAAGTTCAAGTCCTGCAACTTGCTGCCCTTGATTTTAGGATTTTGAGAGTACGTTTGTAACCTTGGTCGGGAGTGATGCGCGAAGAGAAGAAAGAGCGCGGAAATTGCCAGAGATAGCTGATATTTGACTGATCATTGGAAATGGATATTCATTAACTTGTTAGGGTATTAGAAAAAGGTCGAAAGACGTTAAATTGTGAAACGCAACCGTTAAGAGCGCTTCGAAGTGGGGCGGTATACGAATCGTTCGCAATTGCACGCTGTTCGTCGTTACCAGTACTTACCACTATATGTGTCCTTGCTTAATGAGAGCCAGAAAACTAGATTCAGTGTTCTGCATGTGTTTACTTCAACCACCACAACTACAGAAGCGTTCCTGTGGCTTGACCATATTGGTTCGTCCTGTGCGTCGACGCCTCCACCCCTTCAGTGATTTAGGGTCGTTGGCGTTGTCATGACAGCAAAAGGGGCTGGTGTGGCTAAGTGCGATAAGAAAACTAAAGAATGGCTTCCTGCTGAAGGATCTTACAGCACAGTTTTATCATTCCTTTGTGCTCCACCCCTCACCCTCCTTACCCGCCTCCCACCTCCCCCGGACCCCCCACCCCTCTCCCCCATCCCCCCCACCCTCCCGATGTCTTGTTATTCCCGCTCTCAAACGATTGTTGTATGTGCTCCTCCTCTTCTTTGTACTTTTTTTTTTCTTTTTCTTTTCTTTTTGGGGTGGTGGTGGTGGTGGTGGTGGTGGTGGTGGTAATGAGGGGGGATGGGTGGGGTAGCAGAGTGTATCTTTCTGTATTGATCTCTTCTGTTTGCTTCTTCAATGTATTTTTTTTCTTCTTCTTTGAATTCTTTGTGTTTGTGTTTGTTCACTGCCTTTATTTGTTTATTTCTTTTCTCTTTTTTATTAAAATGTTATTTTGTCTGCAAACGTAGCTGTTTGCATGCATATCCCAGTCGATTTTCAAAGCTTTTTTTTTTTTTTTTCAAATGCCAGCTTGCATGCGTGCGCGCGCACGTGGAAGTGTGTGTGTTTGTGTGTGTGTTTGTGCGTGCGTGTGTGTGTATGGGTTTTTTTGTTTGTTTTGTGTGTGTGTGTGTGTGTGTGTGTGTGTGTGTGTGTGTGTGTGTGTGCGTGCGCGTGTGTGTGTTTGACACTTGCTCACCAAATCAACTGCGATTTAATCGAGACTTCTTATATTCCAGTTGTACTCCAGTCTGAACTCTGATCGAATGAATATCTTTGTGATTTCCACGAGTCTGACTATTTCAACTCGGGCACTGTATTCTGAACTTTTTGTTTTTCATGTTGAGAGAGAGAGAGAGAGAGAGAGAGAGAGAGAGAGAGAGAGAGAGAGAGAGAGAGAGAGAGAGAGAGAGATGTATACATATAAAATAGAGAGAGAGATATATTCGACACACACACACACACACACACACACACACACACACACGCATATATATATATATATATATATATATATATATATATATATATATATATATATATATATATATATATATATATATATTACAGAAAGAAGAAACCACAACAGCAACACTGGTGTTAACTAAATGTTCGACTTTATTGGCTTGATCACAGTTACAGCCTCAATAGTTTGTTATAAGCCTCCGATATATGTATATATATATATATATATATATATATATATATATATATATATATATATATATATATATGTGTGTGTGTGTGTGTGTGTGTGTGTGTGTGTGTGTGTATGTGTGTGTGTGTGTGTGTGTGTGTGTGTGTGGTGTGGTGTGGTGTCTGTATGTGTGTGTGTGTGTGTGTGTGTGTGTGTGTGTGTGTGTGTGTGTGTGTAGATATAGATAATATATATATATATATAGATATAGATAGATAGATAGATAGATATGGGAGGAGGAGTGGGAGAGACAATGTCCATGTTCTTTTTTTTTTTTTACCTGGGTATGAATCACAGGTGGGACATAAAGGCCTTGTGTCTCTTGTTTTATCTTCTTGTTTTCATGTGTCCACAGTATAATGGTCCCCTGGAAAACCTCGCTCTGCAAGGCGACTTTTGAAAGCAGATAGTCTCAAATTAAATGCATAGGCCTATATCTGCATGAATGCTTCATACACATATATTACTTTTTGATTGGTGAAGTTATCTAGCTCAACCAAAGTAGCAGCAGAGAGACAATAAAAGCATGGGTGTAAGCTAACACACACACACACACACACACACACACACACACACTGGAATAAAATAAAGTAAAATTAAATATAGAATGAAATGAAATGAAATGAAATAAAATAGAATATAACAAAGTCAAATAGAATAAAACTGCACACGAAGAAATTAATTAACTGGTCATTCAATCGTTTACAATATCAGTGAAGTGCAAAGTTTATCTCTGAATGTAAGAAGAAGGCGTGAGGAAGTGAAAAAAATAATAATAAAGAAGAAATAAAGAAAGAAACAGAGACAGAGTGTAACACTGACATAGATGCATTAAAAGACAGAGACAGAGAGAGACAGAGAGACACATCGACAGAGAGAGACAGATGAAGAGAGGGGGGGAGAGAGAGAGAGAGAGAAGCAGAGACAGAGACAGATAAAGAGAGACAGAGAGAAGGAGAGATTCGGATTCGGATTCGGATGGTTTATTCAAAAAAGGCCTTAGCCCCTTATGAAGGGGTGGTGTGTAAACGTATTTCGAAAACATTATGTCATACAGTATATGATACAATAAAACAAAACAATACCTAGGAGAGAGGGAGAGAGAGAGAGAGAGAGAGAGAGAGAGAGAGAGAGAGAGAGAGAGAGAGAGAGAGAGAGAAGGGGTGGGTGGAGACAGTGGCAAAACTGCATTTCTTTGTTGATATAACTTAATATTTCTTATTCTTATTCTTTGTTGAGTAGTCCGCTTTGCAGACATCAGCAGATTTGATAGGTGCTGTCAAAAAAAAAACACACAAAAAAACAACCCTGTTCCGTGGCATTAAACACCAGCTGTTGATCAATATGCTTCAAATTGCTGGAGACAAGAGTTTGTTGTTTTTTTCCGTCTCTGTCAGAAGTTAATGACAAAAACACCGCACTTCTAGCCCTGTTTCGTCAATACCAAATTAATAAACTAACAGAAACAGAACAGAACTGACAAGTTCAGCTCAGTTATTCAAGGAGGCGTCACTGTGTTCGGACAAAATCTGTATACGCTAACACCAGCCGCCGTGGCGGCGTCGCGGATTGACGGCTGGGAAGACGCGGGTTCGAATCCCAGCAGAGGTGGGTTTTTCGGCCCGTGGCCGGCTCCTACCCAGAGTTGAGAGTGCTGTGGGCTTAAATGGGGAGACTGGGACCACACAGTCGAGTGTCATCCACTTCACGGATGCGCTTTTGGGTGTGTTCCTCTAATATCCTGATCAACGCTGCAAGTGCCTGTAACTCTCGGGCCTGGTTAACGCCGGGATATCATTATGACAGGAAGCGTAGAGTACAGCCTTGTCACACAATCCCAAACAAACCAAAATGGACCTCCATAGCAACATTGTCATCGTCATCGTCATCCTCCTCCTTCATCATCATCAATATAAACAAAACAGTCTCAAAGTCTGTGCCCTTTCATGCCCTGCTCTCATGGTGACCGCAGTTTGGATACCCATCCACTTCCGTGCTTGGGGTGAGTCCTGTCAATGTCTTCAGTGTCGGCAGATTCATGGGGGGCTGTTGTTTGAGGGACGTAGTGGCGGTCTCCACTCTGGGAGGGACGCTCACTCAGTCTGGCTCCGCGACTAAGCCATTATTGTCGTTAGTAGGGGGCTTAGTAGGTGGTGTCCTTGGTATGTTAAATCAGAACAGGCACCACTTAACAACACTGAAGTGACTCAGCAGCTGTGTAGGGTCTCCTCTGGTATGCGGCCTCCTGGCGACCTAATATCGATAGTTCCCTGTGGACTGCTGACGCTGGAACTGTGACGGAATAACCCGGGTGTGGCCGTGTATGGGGGAATCTAAATGAGCGGCGTGGGAGTAATGCCAATGAAACGGTGCCGATTATGGGGCAGCCAAAATAGATTTTTTTTTTTTTAATTGTATACGCTACATCATGTCTGCTGAGTGGATGCCTGGCCAGCACAGCTACCCAAAGCGCTTCGTCAGGCCTTGACGGGAAATACAAAGAAATTGAAAGGTCAAGAAAGATTGATCAACGGGCAGACAGACAGATATATGGGGTAGATGTATGATATAGACGTATGGATAGGTAACTTAGAGATAGACAGTCACACTTACGTGATATGATACAACATTGCCATGTTGGCTTTTCGCCACTTTGAAGGGTCTCTCCCTTCTTACTTATCTTCTGTCCATTAAACTTACACCCCTTCCCGTTCTCTCACGTCTTCTGTTGAAAAGCTTCTTCGAGTACCAATACCTCTTTTAAGACATCTGACCAAAATGCCTATCAGTATCAAGCACCTTCTGTCTGGAATTCTCTTTCTCTGGATCTCCGTCACTTTCCAATGTTGTCCTCTTTCAAAACAAACTTGAAAACCGATCTATTCAAACAGGCCTTTGGGTGTGATGAAGCATAGCTAATTCATGTCTGCACCCTTCCTCCTCCTACCCACCCCCCACCCCTCACACCCGCCCACGCCACCCACCCCACACCCCTCTACTGAAATCACCATGAAGTGTGTTTGTGTGTCTGTGGGTGGGTATTTGTGTGTGCGCAAGCATGTGTGTGTGTGCACGAGCGTGCGTGTGCGCGTGTGTAGGGCATTTTCGTGTGTGTGTGTGTGTGTGTGTGTGTGTGTGTGTGTGTGTGTGTGTGTGTGTGAGAGAGAGAGAGAGAGAGAGAGAGAGAGAGAGAGAGAGAGAGAGCAGATTATAGACAGATAGATAGCTTGTGTCCTTAGGAAAGGAACTCCAGTTCACCTCACTCCACCCAGATGTGAATGGATGCCTGACTTCGGTTGAGGCAGGTTACGACGGCGGAAGGACAAGATGTGGCCTCCACTCCCTATCCTTTGACACGGCTGACATGAATTCACTGCCTTTTGAAAGCATATGAGACCTTTAACTATCAACTTTTTTTTTTTTTTTTTTTTTTTTTTTTTTACCACTGAGTTACATAAATCACTTGACAATGTTTTCAGATCTGATAGACCTCGGAATTCACCAACGCTGCATGATTAACGGTTCTTCAATATCAGGACAACAGAAACTTCAAAGTAATTATTTTCGTCATTGTTATTGTCATCATTATCCTCTGTTCGTCGATAGATTCCTTCAGATTCCATGAACGCCGTGCTAAACGTTCTTCAAAAAGAAACTAGCCGAATGTCACACACTATCCCTTGCTTTTCTATTGTTTCTTTTTGCCATTGTTTTCTGTGCATCTATTAGCATGCCTTTATTTTATGTTACCGACACCATTTCCTATTTTTTTCCCCACCCCATCACTCATGTTGATCGTCATCACCTTCCTCGTCATCGTCGTCGTCGTACAAGTCACCATTATCACCATCAGCGTCACCATCTTCTTCATACTCATCACTATTTCTTCGTTTCCATCCAGCCCTCAATCCCTTCCCACTAAGATTATAAGATTACATTTTGTTGTTGTTCTGGAAAAAATACATAACGATGCACAACAACAATGACAGTCCTAATGGCGTGCTCTAAAGGGATTTGATTGAAGCACCCCCCATAGCACGTTTAAAGATTACATACAAAACAGACCTAACTGAAAGCTGGGTACAACAAGTTCAGCTCTCTAAATGGATGGTCAACCAGCTCTCAAACGAACCTGATTGGCTGCCGGAGTCAAGCAAAGTTTGTCGCGTAAAGAAAGCAACAACAACAACAACAACAACAAACGTGTCTGCCGCAAACACAGCCACGGAAGAGTCAGCGAGAGGTCAGACTCTAACACGAAAGGATGGAACAGTGCGAAGCTAATGAACTTCTCAGCAGTGCTGAAATCTTTTCTTTGAACTTCCGGTTCAATGCTTTTTTTTTTTCCAAGCAGAAGGAAAGGGTGTACACTCACAAATAAAATCATAAATTTAGCTCGCACGCACACGAATGCTCTCACACACGTACACACACACAAACACGCGCGCGCGCGCGTGCACACACACACACACACACACACACACACACACACATTTTCCTGGAAGAACTCTGAAAACAATTGTTATCTATTTTTCCCTCCAACTTCTTTATTTTTCCTATCACAATCATCCCCCACACCCCTTCCTTCACTGTTACAGAAGCACAAAAATGAATGCGAGAAAGAAACGAAAAGAATAAAAGGTAACAATAAAAAAAAACCCACGGTGTTTGCAGCATGGACAGAGAGAGAGAGAGAGAGAGAGAGAGAGAGAGAGAGAGAGAGAGAGAGAGAGAGAGAGAGAGAGAGAGAGAGAGAGAGAGTGCCAATCGTGCCACCTCTCCCCTTCCCTGCAACATCCCATTCCTTTACGCCTCAGGCCCTAAACTTCAATCATCGCTCATCTCTCGCGCACACACACACACATGAATACACACACACGAACATGCAAAAACACACAGACACAGACACAGAAAGACAGGTGTTTGCAGCATGGAGAGAGAGAGAGAGAGAGAGAGAGAGAGAGAGAGAGAGAGAGAGAGTCAATCGTGTCACCCCTCCCCTTCCCTGCAACATCCCATTTCTTTACGCCTCAGGCCCTAAACTTCAATCATCGCTCATCTCTCGCGCGTGCGTGCCGCCTGTGTGCAAGCACGCGCGTCTAAATACATAAAACAGATGTATACAGAAACTATCACACGCACATGCACACGCAAAAACATACGTGCACACTCATTTACACACACATATTTACACACAACGCGCACACACAGTTACATAGACATACAAACACACGAAACGAAACATACACACACACACACACACACACACACACACACACACACACACACACACACACACGGACACACACACAGACACACACACACACACGCACACACACACATTACACACACACACACACACACACACGCATACACACACACACACATACATATACACACGCACACACACACATACACACACACGGACACACACACATTAGACACACACACACACACACACATACACACACACACACACATACACACACACACACACACACACACACACACACACGCACACACACACATTACACACACACACACACACACAAACATTACACACACACACACACACACACACACACACACACACACACACACACACACGCACACACACACACACACACACACACACACACGCACACACACACACACACACATACACACACACGCGCGCGCGCAAATCCCTCATGTTCTCCCATTTCCCCGTCCATTAAAAAAAAAAAAAAAAAAAAAAGAGGAGGGGTGGGGGGGGGGGGGGGGGGTGTAAGAAAAAATCCCATCGTGTGCACCAGCCATCACACTTACCAGTACTTCCCTACAGCCTGTTCTGAAAAAGACATCAGAAGATGGCATGGGACTTACACATATATATCAAGACACGACTTCCACTACTACTGCTGCTATTACTACTACTACTACTACTTTTCCTACTACTGCTCCCACATACAAATACCCACACACTCACACACACACATTAAACACACACGCACACACACACATTACACACACACACGCACACACAAACACACACACACACACAAACATTACATACACACACACACACACACATACACACACACACACACGCACACATTACACACACACACACACACACACACACACACACACGCACAC
>NC_134899.1:42711881-42736626 GCF_041734735.1 Babylonia areolata | reverse complement strand
ATGGGGCAACCACTGGAATTTTGATGGTAATTCTCAAGAGTTTATTTTTAAGATTTCCAGGCCATTTTATCTGCAACCCTTTTAAAACTTCTACAAAATCATCTGGCACCCCACTAAGGAGTATATCTAAAACGACAGTTGACCCCTGAATAGGCGGCTCAAAATCAAACTCTTTAATTAACCGCAGTGTGCCAGTCTTTTTACCTCTCATACCAATAACATATCCAAAGTCGTCGCTGTTAACGACGATTAGATCTTTACGCGTATGATAGGAAGCCAACAGTTTACCACTATTTTGTATTTTTTGTAGAGCGTGATTTCTTCCAATACTAACATAGGGTTGTTTTATTTCAAAATCTAAATCCCAGTTATCCACCGGATAAGGTACCCATGTATCATCGTCGGAAAGAACAAGATGATGTGGTTTGTTCACAACAACACCGTCAACGTTCACGTCTGCAAGTTCGCTGAATTTGTTGATACCACCACCATTACTCGTTATTTCTTTTCTTTTGTACGTTCCTTCAGAAAGTTGGAAGGCGTACAACTGATTTTCTTTTCCCGACACATCAAATCCGTCTGTATCTCCGAGATCAACCAAACCGAGCGTAGTGCAGGGTTTGATATTATGTGTTCCTGGCCCTCCGGGATCAACCATTTTCTAATATTTATAGTATATTCTAAATATTCAAATTGGCGCAACGTAGTCTTCTTAAGGAAATATTTTGAGGAAGACGCAGCTGCATCCACAAACTCATTGTTTCCTGTTTTGTGGTAATACCTTCAAGCGAGAATTCTATATGACTACCCTGCGGTATAACATCATAGGGCATAGCATCATCTTGTTTTTCAATGGTGATTCTCAGGGGTTGATTTGCAAGATTTTTGGGCCATTTAATGTAAAACCCTTGAAAAACTTTTACAAAATCATCAGGCTCTTCACCGAGAATTACATCAAAAATAATACGGAAACGGAAGCCCCACAAACTAGTTAGATCATGAAAATCTATTCCTAATTCAGATTTATCCTTCGAGCGTTTCTTAAGCACATAACACCTCCCCTGGTAGTTTAGTAAATGTACATCCAACGCTCTTAAATCAGCGAACATCCAACCACTGTTTTTTATTCTATAATTATTTTCTTCTTCTTTGGTAATGTAAGGTGATTCAATTTTAAAATCTACCATCCCCTTGTCGAGGGGTTTTAGCTGCCATGTACCGTTTAAACGAACAAGTTGATAGGGCTCATCATTGACAACATCATCCTCACTCACGATATCACCAATTTTTACTTCTTTTCTTTTGTACGTTCCTTCAGAAAGCTGGAATGCGTACAACTTATTTTCTTTTCCCGGCACATCAAATCCCTCTGTATCTCCGAGATCAACCAAACCGAGCGTAGTGCAGGGTTCAACCATATCTTATATGTAATGTAATATTTAAATAATCAATAGAAACGGGATTATGATTTTCATCTACTATAGAAAGTGTTAAACGTGGTAAATCTCCGTGAGAAAGTCTTTTGTACTGGGGTGATGTCAACGTGGTTGTTCGACCACCCCCGCATCTTTCATTTTCTACTGAGATTGATTGTAACAACGTAGAAGGCAATCCGTTATAGAAATTATCGGTGGTATTAATTTGAGAGAGGTGAATGTAAAGTGCTTTATGTATCGCGAGCCGCGGATGCCTGTTTCCTATCACCATTATTCCCGGCGCGATGAGTTTTTGGGGAACCCCAGAGTATGTGCAAGACGCTCAGAAAGTTCAATCGATTTGGTGCTCTTTATTCTCAGATAGCCACTCGGAGCGTGCAAGTCTAACTCTGCACCGTGGGGGGTGAACACTTCTTTATTCAATTCACACACATTATAATAACCATCTGGGATTATTATCTTATGATCGGTAGTAGTAAAGAAATTGTTTCCGAGCTCATCACTGATATTTTTCCAGTTGGGATAATAAGTTATTTCACGCAGCGCGATTTCTAGTCTTCCACTTTGATTAGATATGCACCGTGGTAATTCGTCTTTTTGAATATCGGTTGTTATTATATACATAGCTATGAATAAGAAAATTTACAGCTTCAATAAGGACGCGTCCTATACAACCGGGTATAAAGAAAAAAGAATAAGTTGTACGCGAGTGATCTACGTGAACAGCGAATATTCTTTTACCGCCAAGTTTCCCGATGTTTTTCAGTCTTATGCGAACCCCACTATGACTGGGGAGATGAATGCAGCCTGGCTTGCGTGGAGAAACAACCCGATAGTGTGGTGGCAGAATCAAATCAATTTTGTGGTATGGTGCGCGACCGCCGGGTGTGGAGTAACGGAAGAACATTTTCAAGCTTCTGATCCGTTTATTCGAGCCGTGTATAGGTTTCATTTTTACTATCAGATTCGGAGGTTATTGGACGAGTTAAAAATCCCGCTACCCACCGACCAAGCATTTAACATGTATAATAATCCGTTTGATAAAACAGTTTATCAGCGTTTGTGTGCCGAATTTGGGCAGAGGGATTGGAGACAGAAAATAGAAAAGCATGGCTTTGGTTTGGGAGAATTTATTCAGGCTGAGACCCCCGGTGGGGCTGCACGACAGGCAATGAGAAACAGAGGAGAGGGACCTGTGTTCTTTAGCCCCCACGATAAAATCAGACATACGGTGGACATCACCCGGGCTTGGACAACATTTATTCCTGATAAGGGGTTGGGTTTACACATGCGGGGATAGTTCGTCTCAACGATAGCATTCGCACTTATGTGTGGGCTCTAATAGGGTCACAAGCGCAAACGCGCACGAGTATAACAACAAAAGGAACTGGATTTGATGCGCAAAAACAATTTTTAGCCAATGTTGAAGATGCGATTAATGCCCCCGAAAACCTACAAACGGCGATAAAAAAATACCAGGACGTTCTCCAGTACGCGAGATCCGAAGTAAACTTTGCATTTGGTGTTGGCCTTTATATGGCCCCATCTGATATGGCATTGAGGGTTGGTACACACATTAATTATAATAATAAAATTGTCATTGCGACAGAAGAACAGAATATTGGTGTTAATGATGGATTAAACGAACTACCACACATTGTACCACCTACCCAAAGTGTTCCACCTACCCAGAGTGTTCCACCTACCCAAAGTGTTCCTGCATACTATTTTGTTGCCCCATCAGGAAAAGCTCTTCAATGGTCTAGAGGTCACTGGGCTCTTGTGCCACCTTCTGATGCAGACTTGGCAATGCTTGATGCGAGTAATACGGTGCTCGATTATAAATCACACAAGCCTTTGACAACACCGAGGACAGGAGCGGGTGAAACGAGAGTTTTGTTAGGCATTCGCGGGTGGTTCACTCTTACCTATAGAAATAAAAAATTAATACAAACATCTCGACCAGGATTTGCAATAGCTACCGGTGCTGGTAATAGACCCTTTCTGTATGGTGCAGGTTCTTCGGATAACAAATTTAAACTCAAACCAGCGAAAGTATCGTACGAAGAAGAGCCAACAACTCACAAAGACTATAAAGTCGCTCTTACTTTAGGATTGATAGGTGGTATTTACTTTCTCTTCTTTAAATAATCAAACAGGAGGAGGCCAGCACCGAGCACGAGTGCCCACAGGTTGTTGGCTAACCACCCAACCGCTTTACCCAACGTGCTTAATAACCACGAAACAATAGCCCCAATGACTCCTGGGAGGGCATCAATCGCCTTTAAACCTAATTTTTTAAGTAATTCTCCCAAATCTTTAAGTCTTTTTCTTATCCAGTTGTCATCTTTTTTACCCGGAGTGCCCCCTCCACCCGTGACGGCCAAAACGATAGTGCTGATAATCATACCAAAGGCAGTAAGAATGGAAACGATAGTAATGCCTTGTTCTCTAAAAAGCGTTCGAATACGTTCCGCTAGTGTTGTGTCCTCCTCAAGAATTCTGTGTATCGTTTCACGCATTCTGCTGATTTGAGATCGCAGCGCTTCTTTGTGTGTTGATATCGCTTCTAGCCGTGCAGCACGCTCGATGTTTAGATCGTCTAATTGTAAACGCAAGGGTTTGATTTCGCTTTCATCTTTATCAGCTAGTTCCGCAGACTGAATTCTTATTTTTAAAGTTGATATTTCTTCATCCAGGTGAGAGAGTTTTGAGAGGTTGTCAGAAAGATTACCGCGCTGTCTTTGCATGGCTTTGTCTAAACCTTTGAGTTCACGAACATAACCACCCAGTTCATCGGTGAGGGGAGGATCATCTATAGTTTTAAGTACTTCATCAATTGTATTTGGTGAGAAATCATCCATCTCAATTTCTTCACCCAGTTTGGCTTCAACCTTTTGGAGAGCCGCGACCGTTTGGGGTTTTAAGTTTTTCCTCCTCCAGTCTACAAAACCAAGTTCCTCGCGAATAATATTTGCTCCACCAGGTTTTCCCGCTAGTGTTGAAAGTGCTAGGGGTTGTTTCGTGCGGACGTTAATGATATTAAAATCTGGATTATTTTTTAATCGTAGTGTACCTCTACTATCAAGTTCAAAATTGGTATAATTTCGCCCAACATCGGGCTCTTGTCCAAATGCATCATAGTAATCATCAACCGCGCTCTTTAATAATTCTGTTTGCAAGAAACCAGATTCTATTATTCCACCTTCTGCGAACCCTTCCGCCATCTCACCACCTTCCGCCATATTAAACTTATAATATAAAGTTATATCATTATATCTATATAAAACCAAAAAAAAATGAGTGGAAGAAAGCTTAATCCAATGAGAAGTTTGCGGGAGCCGCGGGGGATAAAGGGCGTGCGGCAGACTGTCGTGATTACTAACAATCCGTCAACTATCGATCAGAATCAACAACTTCTTGTACGCTTTCCTAATTTAGGTGTTGATGATGTGATCGTTCCGGGGAGTGTTCGGCTAGCATTCAAAATTTCTTTGACTTCTACCACAGATGTGAACAGAACACTCGTTGATAATATTGGTAGAGCCATAGTACGTAAAACAACCATTCGCATTTCCGGTAATGAAATCATGAGCGTTGAAGATAGTGATGTATTTTATACTTATGGAGATCTTTGGCGAACTCGACAAGAACGAAGAAACGCCGTTTATCAAGGTATTGACTTAACTACACACCGTAATGTGACACGATTGCGTATTAACGCGGATAATGGAGATGACACTATCGCTAGAGATGCCGCCATTGCGGAGGCTTATGGTAATCGATTTTGTATTCCGCTTGATTTCGAATTGCTAGAATCTCATGCACCATTTTATCAGAGTGCTCTCGGCGATCGCCTGGAGTATGAACTTACCTTTAACGCTTATAGCAAGGTTATCCGCAGCACAGACCCGGATGCATCCTATACGATAGAAGGGATTAGTCTCGAGTTTGAGAAAGTCACACAACCCGAACTTGCGAGACAGATAGCCGGTTATTATTCAGGTAGGCTCGCTATTTTATTTGATAGAATACTACGACATCGTAAAATTCCTCTGGACAAATCTGACACACTCTGGAATATTAATCTCAACGTGCCGGCAAAAAGTATGAAGGGTGTACTGCTGTTGTTTGATGAGTATTACAATCCTAAGATCGATAAGGTTGAAGTGACGATCGAAGGTGTGCCCAATCAACTGTTTAGTCAAGGTATGCGTTCCTATCAACAATGGGATGAAATCAGAAAGTTTTTCGGAACGCAAAAACGCGACCCCGAAGTAGACAAAGTGGTAAAAGATTTAGAACTAGCGGATGTCACAATCGGTGAATATTTCACGAATAATTATGCTCTTTGGTTGGATATGCGCACCACAGATGATAATTCTCTTCACGGGAGTGGACGTCGTATCGAAAATGCGTCTGAAGGCATTACGATTCAGATTCAGAAAAAAGCTGAAACGGCAGAACCGCTAAATGCGTATGTATTTGTAATTATGGATGGACAATTAAATATAGAAGATGGAAGATTTGTCGAGGCTGTTTACTAAAGAAGCACATTCCGCAATTATTTGCGGGCAAACTGGGTGTGGTAAGACCGAATTTATTTTAGATTTATTACAAACGACATATCGTGGTGTGTTCGAGAATATTGTAATTCTATGCCCTACTCTCGAATATAATAAAGCCTATCGATCCCGAGTGTGGGTAAGAAAGGACCACGGGGTATACACCGTTAATCCCGGTGATAAACTTCACGAATGGCTTGGGCTGTTTTTTGAAATATTTGCCGGGGAGCCAACGTTGTACATCATCGATGACTGTAGTGACTTAAAGGCTCTTACTCAAAAGAAGCAAATGTTGAGTAAACTCGCATTTTCTGGAAGACACGCGAAACAGTCTGTGTGGGTGTTGACTCAGAAATACAACTCGGTTCTTACTGACCTTCGCGAACAAACAAAATGGGTGGCTTTATTTCACTGTAAGGATAGGGACTCGTTTGATGAGTGTTTAAGAGAAAACGATGTCATTCCAACACAAAATGAACGTAAAGAGGTTAGGAAATCATTGGCAAATACCAAACACTCCAAGTTGATATTAAAAACTGATCAACCAGTTGCATATAAAATTTGCTAGTAATAATCAACAGCTGTTTAACAATGCTTAACAGTTCCTTAGCACTGGTTAGCAATTTCTTAACACTGGTTAGCAATTTCTTAACACTTTTAGTCGTTGGATTTGTAGTTTTTTATTATTTTAAACTTAAAAGGAGATATATAGAATATAAGAAGAAGATGGACCAATTACTATCCGAGGATCCCAAACGCGACAGGCTTATGGCGGTGGTCTCAGCCGGTGGAGCAAAAGAATATTTAGGGAAAGAGTTTAGTGTTGATAAAATCGAAGCGATGAAAGATCCGGATATAGACAAGCTTTATACGAGATACGAAGCGAGTTTAGGATCGATGATTACAAAATCACTCGGTAATACAATTATACAACTGTATACCAGAGCAGTTTGTATGTATCTCCCAATTGATGACCAAACAAAATTAAATAGTGATCTCGAGCAAGATCCATTCCTGGGACATGCGCTTAACAGTTTTACTTGCGAACTATATCACAGATTTGGCATGTTCTTAGCTCCGCTCACCACAGCTGTAACTACTGTTAAACATTGTCAATTTAATAAATATAATGGAGGAAGTAACGAAACCGAAGAATCAGAAGAAAGTTGAAGCGGGTCGAAAAGGTGCTGCTGCTAGAAAAGCAAAACATGAAGAACTTCTCGAAAAACTTCGAAAAGCGAAAGATGAACAACAACAAGAACCATCATCATCGAGGAGACCAGATCACGTTTTTATCAATCCCTTGTACATTGCTGCTGCGATGATAATAGGTTGTGGTGTTTACATATATTTTAATCGGTCGAAAAAACCACCACCACCTCCTGTGGTAACAAAACCCAACCCATTTATCATGTATTGAACATTAATTTGTACACTATTTATAAACAACAATGGCAACGCCAAATATAAACGGTAAAGAAATTGCAAACACTGTATACCACGCGGTTGTGGTCAGCGCATTGGCCGCTGGTTACTCGAGATTGACAAAATTAATATTTACGAAAGCCCCGACACCTAGACTGGCTTTCAACCTCGAAGATATCGGGATGGTCACTTTGGATATAGCCCTCGCTATGGCTACGAAGGATATGTTGGAAAAACAAGGTATACTCCCACATGATATTTTGAAGTAATAATAATATCATCATTATAGTATGGCATCAGTAGCGTTACTCGTTGGTGGGGCAGTAGTAAACGCTTTAGCATTTACCGGAAGTAATTTTTTATTTAGTAAACTGGGGTCTTCAGACGCGTTAGAAGAACAGAAACGACACAACAAAGCGCAAGAACAACTTCAGGCAGCGACCGCAGAATGGCAGAAAGAGAGGATTCAACGTTTAGATTATATCAATGAAAAACTAAGACAACAACAACATGCTGTGAACACGTTTAAGGATGTGGATATGGCTATGCAAGAATATTATAAAGTGATGGGGGAGCCACTACCCCCTCTTTCTCAAAAACCCCAACTTTCAGATTTTTATACACCCTCAGAGGGACAAAAAGATCGAGAATACGTATTTATTATCATGACCATGGTCATTTTTGGCGTTGCGATTTCAAAATATTAAACATTTACTTTCTTAAATAAAATGGAAAAGATCTATTACAGCCCAAGCGGTTATTGGAAGGGTTATTCGGCGATTAAAAAACTCGCGAAAGCAGCCAAGGTGTCTGAGGATGAGGCTAGAAAATGGTTACAAAAACAAGCTATATGGCAAATTTATCTACCCCCTCCAAAGTATATTCCGAGAGCAAAATTTGATATTACTATCCCAAATGAGGTTCATCAGGCTGACCTTTTATTTTTACCCTATGACAGAATCAGGCGTAAGACGTATAAGTATGCGCTGACTGTCGTTGATGTTGCAAGTCGATATAAAGAAGCCGAACCCCTAACAACGAAAGACAGCGTCGAAGTGGCGGCCGCTTTTTTACGTATTTATGACCGTAGCCCTTTGAAGTTGCCCAAACTTCTTCAGGTAGATCCTGGCCGAGAGTTTATGGGTGCTGTGAACAAAATTTTTAAAAAAGTAAGGCGTGGAAAGACACACAGAAGCCAGGCTATTGTAGAAAGATTTAATCGTACACTGGCAGAACGATTGTTTAGTCATCAATATGTGGCTGAAATGAAATCACCGAATCGATCAACAGAATGGGTCACTAGATTACCGGCTGTTGTGGCTGCATTGAATAATGAGGTGACGAGACTTATAGGTAAGAAACCGTCAGTCGCAATAAAGGTCAAATCGGTAGAAGCCGAATCCTCTGCACCGACTAAAGATGATAAAGGAGAGTTACCGCCTGATGCGCAAGTTCGGTACTTGTATGAGCCCGGTGAGCTCGAGGGTGGAGCTCGCAAACGAGCAACGGATCCCGTTTGGTCTCTTAAAGTTTATAATATTAAGCGTATGATGCCCGGCGATCCTATTCTTTATTATTTACAAAATGGTCCATCCAGAGGGTTTGTACACGAAGAGCTTATGGTTGTTCCTCACGATACAGAAATACCATAGTGCCCATAGGCGTAAGATGTAATACCATCATCTAGCCAATAGCGTTTGGAATCGTACGGTGAGAGTGATGTCTTCATTTGCTTGATCGTGTACATCTTGTGCTTATACGATCTGAACGTTCTCATACTATTAGTAAATTGAACAGATCGATCAATACACTCCTTATACATATCGGGTTCAATTTCATCCTTCACCACACATTTTTTTATGCCCTTGGCTTTCTTGATAACTGATCCATCATCCGCTACAACCGAATACATCTTTGAGCGCAAGCCGCAGAATTGTCGGATCGGTTTACATCCGAGCTCACTTTTCATGTATCCTGGCACTTTCTCTATCGATTTATCATACAATGGATGATCTTTTGGAAAATTACTGCGGTCATGTACATTATCATCCATACCAGCGATAAAATCCTCGCATTCTACGTGGAGAATGAATGAATCGGTATCAGTATATAACAACCTGCATCCATATTTTTTCTTGTAGTGGTTGTAATACAAATCATACATGAGATACTTGGATAGGTCGAGAATGGCCATCCCGATATAGATAGGTTTATTGAGCACAAGCTTATTTTTTTTGTAGTGAATCGCTAGAAGTTTCTCGTTGATGATCATATGATCGACATAAGCCGGTTTGTTTATTAGTTTGCGTGCCTTGTCCTCTTCATCTAACTTGAATAATTTGATATTCGTTCTCATTCTGATATTTTCCATAGTTTTACCAAATACCGAGTTGTTCATTAATTTATACAGATCTTTATCGGCATCGTTAGTAGCGGCTTGTCTCAGTTTGGTGTTCATCAATATATAGGGCGCCATCCAGGGACTTTGATTAAACTTTAACACTTTTGTGATTTTAGTTACTTTCATGCCAAGTTGCGTGTATAGTTTGAGATTTCTATAGTGAACGACATAACCAACCTTATTCCATAGATTCGGAACTAATTTTCTCGTTTCCTTTCCGCGCATCTCGAGTTTTTCACGAAGGCGTCGTTGATAGGGTGAGAGGTTTTCGAGTTTTATTTCTATTTTCTCAGGAGCTAGGGGATAATCGTTATGTTCGTCGTGTAATTCCTCAGGGTACTCGATATCACACTCCACAATATATCCCGTCTCATCATCGTCGGGGTGATTTAGAATCTTTTCGAGATTAGCATCGTTATCCCAGATAAATCCACCCGTGGGTAAAGCTTGTAACATCGCCCAACCATACAAGTTGTTCGCGTCGAGATACATGATATACGAATCCGTTTTTTCAGGTCTGTAATCTTTCATATACTTGTTATTAGCCTCCGCGTATCTTCTTACAGTCATACTGATTCCACCGCGTATTCCCGCCTCTATCATGTTATATTGTTCGATATCCGTCAACAGTTCGAGTTCTATTCCCGTACTCTTGAGTAAAGCATCCCAAGACATTCCGGGAAGCGTGTAATAATGAACAGGATCGAGATTATGAGTTCGCAAACACGTATTTCTAAAATTCTGGAACACATCGGCAAGTAACAACACATCAGTGACTAAGTACAGATCGTTATAATCACCTAGATTCTTACATTTAAACTTCTTCCACACATTCTTGGCATGCTCGTGGTCACTTTCTGATATATCCGTGTTGTTAAGTTTACTAAAGAAATGACTTTTCTTTGGTAGTTTCGTATCTTCGTATTTACTCCAATCGGTAATATATTCGTACGGAAAGACTCCTTTTCTCGTAACGAGCTTGAACTCCTCCTCATCTCTGAAATGTTTGCGCGTTAAAAACTTCTTATCATCCGGAAGGTTCTTCGCAAGCTGGTCGAGACTCGAACTCAGGAATGCGAAACTATCTAAAAACTTCAACCTTCCCCAACTGAATGTGATGTACTTCTCTTTATTATTCGCGATACACGTAATTCTACCACCACCTTTGTTCGCGAGCTCCGAAATGATCGCGTGAGAGTCGTAACCTTTGAGGTTGTGAAATAATATCGGCAACACAAATTCGTCGGGTTTTATTCTCAATTTAAGATTACACGATGCATGCGCGGCACCTCTATAGTTCCCTGTGATATGGTCATGATCTCTTACTTTATCATTTGCGAGTAGTTCCCCTCTACATATCCAACAAACTCGTTCGTTTTCAAACGATTCGTTATCTTTTTTGGTCATCTTTATTGGAACTGGTTTTTTCAATTCCTTGACAGTATGATAATATATTCTTTGAAGTTTTTCGAGAAAATGACTGACCGCATTCTCACCACGAAATAGTTGCGGTTTGTATGCCCTTCCATCAGACCTAACATGCACAAACCCGTATGACGAGATGATGTGTTCGCTTTCTTTGATGGTATTATTCGAATGGGAATCGTCTTTTATTTCTTTACAAATCGCCTCAAAATCAGCATATATCACATCACTAACTTGCATTTGTTTTTGAAAATTGGTAAATTTGATCATTTTTGTCTTCTCCGATGGCATCTCAACGCGAGAATAGTTCTTGTGGTTGATCTGCGCGCATCGCTTAATATGTTCTTCTAAAAGTTCTGATGATGTTGTACCTGTCAAGCAATACTCACAAAAGTACATGGCTGCTTTGTGTTTGTTTGTATTACTCAGTAGTCTGTTAAAATTCTTAATATAAGTATAATGTTGTCCACCATTTTCATTTTCTATAATAAGAAGTTTAATACGCTCCATGTTGGTGGGTTGTTTTGATATTCTTGCGCGTTCAATCGTTTTATTTTTTAAATAGTATACATTAATAGCAATATTATTTTGAGTCTCGATCCTTGTAATTTGCTTTATTGGTGTAGGAAAGTCAATATTTTCAAAATTAAACCCATCATCAGAAGGATAGGAATAAGTTAAATTAGAATTCGCTTTTGCTGGAAACTTGTGTGCACGTAAACAATGTCTTATACATTGATCATCTTTATTTTTAATATTA
Source organism: Babylonia areolata (assembly GCF_041734735.1). Lineage (NCBI taxonomy): Eukaryota > Metazoa > Mollusca > Gastropoda > Neogastropoda > Buccinidae > Babylonia > Babylonia areolata. The sequence continues at coordinate 42,724,614 of NC_134899.1, read as the reverse complement.
ATCACAGCTCTTTTATTTTTTAACCACTGTGGTGATTCAATAAAGGATCCTGGAGATGTAATAGAAACTCTATTCACCCATAAACTAAAGATTCTTTTAATGAACCATCCTGAACCTTCATTTGTAAAATTTTCTATTTTTAACAAAATCTGTTTTATTTGTTTTTCAATATCTTGATCATCAACAACATCAATAATACTTTGATATTCCGATCGAAATACAGCTACAGTAGTATCATCATTTTTAATTTGACCAAACTCCACCGTTAAAACAATATTTTGTTTGGTCAGTGGAATAGCTCTTTGGTTAATAGTGTCCACTTTACTCATCATAAACGAAAGCGGATCTATTTCATTTGGAAGAGCTGCAAGTTTATAATTTTTAATAATACTACCAAACTCCTCCGTGGATTCAGCTTTATGTTGTAGTTGACGTATATTTTTAATAAGTTCATCTTTTTTCATTCTACTAAAACCACGAATTTTGAGCTTTCGTGCGATATCTTTAAGCGTAGCATTGGTCTCCCCCTCCAAAGCATCAAACCCCAGTGCTTTAATCAACTCAGTTTTATTCATAGATTCATGATTAGGAATCTCTTTTCTTGAAGCGAGATCACGGTAATACTTTTCAGAATACCGTTGCACCATTTTTCTCTCTATATATACTATTATATTTTTTTCTCTAATAGGATTTTTTTTTTTACAAGTTGATCAGTCTCTGAATCCAATGATTACTCCACCAAAGGGTGGAATATACCCTCTTGAATAAGTTTCAAAAGGGTCAATTTCATCATCGTCATCATCATCATCAGAAATATAACCCTCAGAGTCGCTTGAATGTTCTCCACAATCGGGTATAGGATCAATCTTTTTCTCCATGGGAGGAGGCTTCTCTTTTTTATGCTTACATTTACAACAAATAACATACTTCGTACGTACATAAAGGTTGCATTTTATACAAAGTACTGGAAGTGACATTCCTTTTCTATGACATTTAATATGATCTTTACAATAGAGCCCCATGCAAGCTCGACCGCATACTCTATTTGTTTTAACTTGGGGGTACTCACAAATGTTATGCGGAAAAGGCATTATTTTTTCTATATATACAATATAATCTTTTCTCTAATAGGGTGATCACAATCTTCGCGCGCGGGTGGGAAGATACGCGGAGGCAGGCTGTGCGTGGGACCACTCTCCCGTTCCCACTACACACGCCGTGCGGTCGCTTGCCAGCACACACACGGGGAACGGGGCGACCGTTTCGCTCTCCATACACATAACTGGTTATAACTGGTTTTAACTAGATTTTTTTTTGTTTTTATGCTTGAGGGCGGTATTGCGCGGTTTTGGGCTGGGGTCGGTTGTATATAGAACCCCCATGACCGTTTCGCTCCCCTCCATACACATATCCAACCATCATTTTTTTTTTTTTTTTTTATCTTGTGATTTGGCTCTCCATACACATATAACTTGTTTTAACTATATATTTTTTTATGCTTGAGGGTCATATTACTCCAACATACACAGGTTTTGGCTAAATTTTTTTTATGCTTGAGGGCCTTAACACAAGCTAATACGCCCAAAAAAGTTGTATATAGAACCCCCATCTCTTATACTACTATAGGACACGACCTACTAGGCTCCTGGCCCCTCAGTGGCACATGCTAGCTCGCGCTTTCTTGCAATCCCACACTGTCTCGCTCATTGCGATAAAGTGTGTGGGGGGAGGTGTCGGTGTGTGTGTGTGTGTGGGGGGGGGGGGAGGGGTGTTGGGGGGGGGGATCGATTGTGGGGAAAGGGAAAGAGGCCCCCCCACTTTCTATTACTTTACGTGAAAACGTAGGACAGTGAGAAAGCGTGGTCATTCCATTGCCACGCTTTCTTGTAATTGCTCTGAATACAATTATTCGCGTAGAAGTGATGAAGTTCCCGATGAAATTCCGTACCGTTTTGTTTTTCCTGATGTGTTGGAGGGTCTCCCCCCCCCCCCTCCCCTCCGCCTCTCGCCCCTCCCATCCCCGCCGCTCCACCTCTTTAACAGAAATGGGCCACTATCTTCCAGGATAGTCATTTGCGTGACACGTGAAAAAACATGACATCCGAATCGCAACATAGCCCTTCGGTGTTAACCTTTCGGAAACCGAACTATTACTTATCTGATTTATCTGACAAAGTGCTCCAGTAGTCACACACTGGGATGATTCCTATCTTTCTGTCCCTCCCCCCTCTCCTCCCCACCCCGCCCCGCCCCCCACTGTCACTCAGGAAGACAGCCACATCCTCCTATGTCTTGTGATGGGTTTCTCGGTGACTGGGTAAGAGCGAGCAGTCGTCTATAGGAATACCAAAATTGCAATGATCGTTCTCTGTAATGCGTCTGTCTCTGTCACTGCCTGTCTGTTGTCTGTCTCTTTAAGAATGTAAGACGAATGAAAGAAACAAGCGAATGAACGAATGAACAAAAAGAATAGGTGATGATGAGGATGAGGATGAGGAGGACTAGGAGGAGGAGGAGGAGAAGGAGGAGAGGAAGTACTGCTACTACTACTACCACTACTACTACTGCTGCTTCTACTATATAGTACTTATGTCCCAAGGCAATCTCCACAGATAATGGACTCAAAATGTCTGACATGAAACGATACATAATTATAGAGTAGTGCATCACACTACTACTACTACTACTACTATTGCTACTGCTACTACTATTACTGCTTCCACTGCTTCTACTACTACTTCCATGCAGCAGGATAATGTGGGCGTTTTCTCTGCACTACAGTTAAGAACAGTGCCTCAAAATCTGATTAATAGAAGACAGCACATACAAACCCACCATGACATTGGAAACACTATCATTATTTAAGTCATTGAAACACATCACGCAGACGGCAATTTCTTCATTCAGCTGAAACTAATGCTCCCTGACACCAAGGTTGTCTTCCAATACCGCATCTGTCATTGGCAAACAAGAACACCCTGATGCAAGGCAAGACAAGGAAGGCTTAATTCAGAAGAAACCTGTAATCTTTAACACACAGATCGTCTTCCACTTCCTCACACCCCGCTCCCCCCTGAGGCAAGGGCCACTGGCAATTTGGAGATACCAGACTCGTCTCGGTGAACAAACACTGCATATTTTCCAATGATAATGGCCAGTGACCCTGATCAGAAAAAAAAAGAAACCCACAGCAAACTCATCACATGTCTGTTTGTCATTCTTCACAGGGATTCTGTCTCCTCTGGTTTGAATCTTCCAATGCTTTGCTCTTGTCCCGCTTCCTCTTTCCAGCCTTGTTCTCTGCTATTATGATTTTAGTGATAATTGAATAACATTTTCAATGAGTGAAGGAAACTGAAAGCTGATATCGATCGATCTTCAGCATATTGTTCTGTAGGACGAAATTTTGTTGCTTGTCTTCACTAAATGTACAATCTTTCGGAAAGTTCTGACCATTCTCACACATGTATAATTGTGCTCAGTGCATATACAAAATCAAACTGCCATATCAATGAACAATTTCAATATTTGTGACACAATTAAAGCGAACGAAACACTGTCAGATCATCCACAAAGCTATCTGCAGGAAAATATATGTGAATTTATTAACTTACGTGGGCATTAAAAACAAAAAGTAAGCAAAGGAACAACTACTATCGATTTGATCTGACGTTTTGTTCTTCATATATACAACAACAACAGCAACAACTCTCTCTCTGTCTCTTTGTCTTCCTCTGTCTGTGTGTGTGTGTGTGTGTGTGTGTGTGTGTGTGTGTGTGTGTGTGTGTGTGTGTGTGTGTGTGTGTGTGTGTGTGTGCCTGCCTGCCTGTCGGTCTGTGTGTCTCTCTCTGTCTGTGTCTCTCTGTCTCTGTCTGTCTATCTCTCCCCCTCTCACTCTCTCCAGCAGCCTGACAGTTCCACTCAGCCAGATCTCACCATTGTTTGCCTTTTTCACCATGGACGCTGCAGCTCATCAGTCGATTTTCCAGTGACAGACACAGAAGAAAAGGGACGGGAGGAGGAAGGGGGTGAAGTGAATGGGCAGGGTGTGTGTGTGTGTGTGTGGGGGGGGGGGGGGGGGGGGGGGAACAGGAAAGGGAGGTGTTGAGAAAAAGTGAATTTTTCAAGCCTCTGTGGTGTAATTCACGTCAAGCGGTATAACTAGGTTGGACCCCATTACGTAGAATCACCACCCTCTTCCTCTCAGCACACATCAAACTCTCCCACTGTCTGCCTCTGGCCATGTCTTTGACTCGCTTTTTTCTTTCAGGACAAATTCTAGCACCTTTTTTTTCTTCTTCTTCGTGTTGAGGAATGGAGTCATTGCTGTCAGTTTAAAACGGCATGTCTTTGAAATCCAGACGTGCAATGGATGCATATCCCTCTCTCTCTCTCCCTCCCCCCTCTCTCTCCCTCCCTCCTTCCCCCCACTCTCTTCCTCCCTGCCTCTTTCTCTCTCCCCTCCCTCTTTCTGCCTCTGTCTCTCCCCCTATCTGTGTCTCTGTCTCTCTCTGTCTCTCTATCTCTTTCCCCCTTTCCCTCCCAACCCCCCAAACAATCTCATCCAGACCGCCCCTCCCCCTGCCCCCCCAACCCCCAGGGAACCATTTATCTCCTACCATTCCGCTTCCACTGTACGTGAATTCAATGTAACAAAGTGGCCAAAAACAAGCGCCGCAGGGCTCCCAAAAGCAGGGATGGACAGCGCCAGACGAAGAGGGGCTGCTGGCCCTCAAACGGGGGGTAATGGGGCTGCAGTTCTGGGGGCGTGATGGTCACATTGAATTTGTCCAACTCGTCACCTCTCAGACTGTCTACGCCTGCAGGGGGATTGTTTGCTGCCCAGAGGGTGGAGGGAGCGGCGAACGAGCGACCTTTTTTCGGGGATGGTGCTGATAAGGGTTGTAAAAAGGAAGACAACTTTGTTGTTGGGGATGCTTGAGAGTAATGTGTGTAGCCCTGGGGAGAGGAAGGAAAGGTAAGTGGTGATGGTGGTGGTGGTGGTGGATGCTCGTAAGAGTTTGAGGCTATCATGGTGGCAAGGTCTTGCTTTTGGTGGTCATTGTCATACACATTTAGAAACTTTGCAGTGAGGATGTACAGACGGCAAAGTACTAACGTCTGTGATCAGACTCAAAGCACAGATTTACACTTCTTGCTCATGCCTAGTGCTGCAGTGCATTGTATCAAGTTGTGCTGTGGCAGATTCCAACCTTTTTCGTTTTGACCAACTTTGCAAAACAACACCACCACCACCAACAACAAAACAACAACAAAAAAAACCCAACCAAACAAAATTCAACAAAACAACAGCAACAACAACATTTCAGTTAACTTTTTCTGCATTCGTCGGTCCGCCACACGAATATATATATATATTATAACATGGACACGCATGCTTGTCTTGAATGATGAGCTTGAATGAGATGTGGGAGCGTGTGAAGGTTGTCCAGAAAGCAGTAATTTATTTGTTTGATAACAAAATAAATATATAGAAACCTAACTTGGAAACATAACGGTCGTAATCGTTTGCCCCCTTTCCATTTCCACTTAAACTAGAAAAACTCTTCTTCTGCGTTCACTCGTATGCACACGAGTGGGCTTTTACGTGTATGACCGTTTTTACCCCGCCATGTAGGCAGCCATACTCCGTTTTCGGGGGTGTGCATGCTGGGTATGTTCTTGTTTCCATAACCCACCGAACGCTGACATGGATTACAGGATCTTTAACGTGCGTATTTGATCTTCTGCTTGCATATACACACGAAGGGGGTTCAGGCACTAGCAGGTCTGCACATATGTTGACCTGGGAGATCGTGAAAATCTCCACCCTTTACCCACCAGGCGCCGTCACCGTGATTCGAACCCGGGACCCTCAGATTGACAGTCCAACGCTTTAACCACTCGGCTATTGCACCCGTCAAACTAGAAAACCAAGACAACTGTTTCACTAAAAGCCCATCGGTAGTCCGCCCACTCACCACTCATCTTTCTACCCACCCGTTCGCACATGCATACATACATTCAGGTTGAAATTAAAGCCACGGCTGTAGCTTATATTTGCTGTTTTCTCACTGCAATGAGGTTGTTCCTTCTCCTTTCATCAGTCTGTCAGTCAGTCAGTCTGTCTGTCTGTCTGTCTGTCTCCACCCTACGCCCATGTCTCTGCATCCCCCCGTCACCTCTTTCTCGTTTGTCACCTGTCTCTTTCACAAGCACTATATGTATGTATGCATGTATGTATGTCTTCTTTTTTTAAATTTTTTTTTTATATATATCTGTCATGTGTGTTTGCCTGTTATTTGCGTCTGTGCGTGTCCGTGTCTGTCTGCCTGTCTTTATCTCTAACAGTTTCAGTTTCAGTAGCTCAAGGAGGCGTCACTGCGTTCGGACAAATCCATATACGCTGTACCACATCTGCTCTAACAAACTGAAAGATCTCATCGCTGGTTGTCATTAGTTTGCCTTTTCTCTCTTTGGCCATTTGATCTTGTTAGTATGTTGTTGTTTTTTTTCCTTCTCAGCAGCAGACATGGAGGTACAGAAAGAAAGGGGGTGGGTGGTGGGGGGTGGGGGTGGGGGCGTGGAAAGGAAGACTGGGGGGGGGGGGGGGTGGGGCAGGGGCAGAGAATAAGTGAAATTTTCAGCCTCAGCGGAGCACTTCACGTCAAGCGGTATAACCAGGTCGGATCCAATTAACGTGGAATCACCAGCGTCCTCTTCTCAGCACACAACACACTCTGTTTTTCCCTCCTCCAGGCATGTCAACACTGCTTTCTCCCCCCCCCCCCCCAACAAATTCTAGCACTATGTTTTGTTTTACAATTCAATTTGAGTCAAGGATTCATGGCTGTCAGATTAAATCCATTTGTGTTCGAAGCCACAGACTATATTGAGACTGAGGGACACGTCGTGCCACAAATGTCTCTCTTTTTGATCTCGTGTGCTAAGGCGTCCTGGGCAGACACGTTGTCATTAGACTACCACCCCACACTTCACACGGAGGACGACGACGACCACGACGACGACGACGAAGAAGAAGAAGAAGAGGAAGAAACCAAACGTGTGAAACTGCAACATTGAAAAAACAACAACAAAAAACAAAACAAACAAAAACAACAACAAAACAACAACACAAAAACCACACCTCTTTCAGCGCCTTGCCACGAGAATCATGAAGAGGCAGGTCAGACCCGCCTCCCACGTCTTGCATGATAGATGTTCCTCTTTCACCCCCTGTCTCCGTCACTGATGCACGTGCAAGCAGGTAAAATTGCCCGAAGGGCATTCTTTTCCACTCCAGCTGACACCAACTTTCAATTGTCATGATCCTATTCCAGCTTTACAAATAATGATAACTTACCTAGAAATAATAGTGTGCTTGAGAGTTAATCCAATAGATGATGCACATTTATTTCATTGATGACATTGTCGTTGTTGTTGTGTCTATCGCTGTTGATGCTTCACTTTTGCTACTGTCGCTTTTACCACAGTTTCAGAAACTTAAATGATTGTCAACCATCCCAGTTTAACAATACTTAAGACCCAGCTGTAGCCATGTCCTGTTCAGCCCCTTTTGTCTGTTCGTTTGTTTTCATGTCTGTCAGTTTGCTCATTTGCTTCTGTCTATGAATGAATTGCTTGTATGTTAACCAGTTAGACTGTTCATTATTTTCTTCCTTGCTAGATTTTATCTCCCACAGAACCCTCCCTCCTGCCCCCCACCCCCCATACACACACACACACACGCACACACACGCACTCACACCAACTAAAAAAAAAATCCTTTTCATCAGGCAAAGGAATTCAGGTTGACCTCTGTGAGGACAAAATGAAGAGACAGACAGACAGACACACACACACACACACACACACACACACACCCACACAGAGATAGAGAGACAGAAAGACAGACAGAGAGAGAGAGAGAGAGAGAGAGAGAGAGAGAGAGAGAGAGAGAGATGATCAGGACAACCACCCTGGAGGGATTTTCAAAACGTGATGGGGAGTCATATTGACAGACGCAAGACACGAGGAAGGGATCATATTTCCAAAGCAGGGCCTTCAAACTGATAATCCATTATGCTAATCATGTGGAAAACACGCAAGCGTCAGCCTCGACACCGACACACGCATGCGTAATTGGGCGCCTTCACACGGATGTGTCCGGAGTCATAGCAGGACAATATCAAAGTGATCCCATAGCACGTGCGCGCGTGGGTGCACATTCGCACGCAATCACACGAATGCGCACGCAGATACACACGCACACGCGCGCGCGTGCAGGTTTTCAGTTCCCTGTATTTTTGCTTTGAGATATCTTGTGTAGCCCATTAGTATTCGCCTTTAACCATTTCATGAATTTGTTGTTAATTCTTATTCTCCTGAGTCTGGAGGCTGACTTTATATTGGTCTTTATGAAAGCTACCCATTCCGTGCGTTAATATATGATTTTATTAATGATTTTATTTGCCTCTAAAACATTTATCTGATAATTAGTTCTGGTTTTGTTATTCTTATACTTTCAGCAATGCACAGTGACCCTAATGTTAAGCGGGAGCACAGTGACACTCCGTAGATGGAATAAACTGGAGATGAAACAGAAGCCTGAACTAGAACTGGCAGTGCCAAATTCCCAGAAACAGTGCAGAGCTTACTCTTGTGGGTGGCCTCATAGATCACCGTGGAATTTCGGCATAGGACCGTCAATAAAACAGTCTAGGCGAAGCTTTGCAAGGAAGATTCAGGATGGCATGGGGGAATAGCTGTGGGGGCGGAGGAGAGTGAGAAGTCATGCCATTGAGACAGGTCTGAAGATGAGGCCAAAAGAAAGGTTATTTTCATCTCCTCTGCACATACACAGCTCCTTCCCAGTTTGCTCAGACCTCAAAGAATGTAAACAATTAATTTGAAACACCGCGATTTGACAATTTTGTGTCACGCTGACTCGCTCATCTCAAGAGACAAGATTCGGGTTGTGAGGAAACTTTCCTTATCAATATTGACAGCCCTAACATTACGAAAACTGACGTAAGAAATCTATTCCTGAACTTTTTTTATTCTAGAAACTTAAATTGGGCGGCAGAAATGAGTCTTTTGTGAAGATAAAAAAAAATGGCTTGTTACAAGATTTAATCAATCTGTTGACACACACACACACACACACACACACACACACACACACACACACACACACACACACACACACACACACACAGATATGGAAAATAGAGTGGCAGGAACCGATAGAAGAAACGAAGAGAGGCATAATATATATATATATATATATATATATATATATATATATATATATGTGTGTGTGTGTGTGTGTGTGTGTGTGTATTCATACACATGAGAGAGAGAGAGAGAGAGAGAGAGAGAGAGAGAGAGAGAACACACGAACAGACAGACACACAGACACACAGACAGACAGACAGACAGACAGAGACATTATAGTCCCCATATCACTTCACTGACACATTACTCTCACGGACGCCATCCCGCCGCCTCTAACAAGACAGGGACATGACAGACCTACAGGTCGTGGGTGAGACAAGGGATGACCCAGCCAGTGGGGAACTGCGCATCTGTGGCTGAAGTCACGTCGTGATAACACGTTTGAAAAAGAAAAAAAAGAGAAAAAAAAGAAAGGAAAGAATGAAAAAAACAAAACAAAATCGGGCACAGAGATCCGAGACACGAATCACAGAACATGAAATCAAGGGTGTTGGTAAGTGTTTTAAATTGCAAGATCTGGTTACATTCTATACTTCTGAAAAACAAAAAAAAGAGAAACAAACGAAAAAAAAATAAACTGAAAAAACACACGAAAAAAAAGATTGAAAAAAGAAACAAACGAAAAATAAAAGAGATAAATCAAACAGTTCAGAAACATAGGTCGGAGAGATAACACTCGAAGTGTTAGGGAAATTCACCGTCAATCATACACATATTTCTCTCTCTCTCTCTCTCTCTCTCTCTCTCTCTCTCTCTCTCTCTCTCTCTCTATATATATATATATATATATATGTGTGTGTGTGTGTGTGTGTGTGTGTGTGTGTGTGTGTGTGTGTGTGTGTGTGTGTGTGTGTGTGTGTGTGTGTGTGTGTGTGTGTGTGTGTTTGCAGTGGATGATGTTTAGGACTAGTATGGTCGTCAGTACTTTTCTTCCTTGAGACGATTTCTGTTGACAGTGTTGTGTCGATGGTGATGATAGTCGTGGGCCCTGATGCTGCCTGCATTCTGTGTTAAGGGATTTGGTTTTACGCACACGTGTGCACACACATACGCGCGCGCGCACGCACACACACACACACACACACACAAACAAACAAACAACAGACAGACAGACAGACAGACAAACGCACACACAAACACACACATACATACACACAACAGACAGACAGACTGACAGACAAACGGACAGACACATACACAAACCCCCCTGCCCCCTCCCTTCACCCCGCCCCCGACACACACACACACACACACACACACACACACACACACACACACACACACACTCATTGATCCCTGTATTCTCTGACTCTCTGTGGAAAACTGGCACCAGCATTGCTCCCCTTCAGAACTGTGCTCCAGTTGCAGAAGCACGACTGACAAGCCACTCTGGCATTCCCGCCTCTTCCTTGTCGTCAGACGTTCTTCAGTGGAAGGAGAAGCCTCGCAGTTTCTCTCCCCTTCCCACTTTCTGTGCTTCTGTAAATCCTTTCCCCTTCTCTTTCTGTTTTTTGTTTTTCTCCTTTCTCCTGTTGTATGCATTATGTATTATTTTCTCTCTCCGTTTTCACTCATTTCTTTCACAGGTTCTACCTCTCACATATATCTGCTCACCAAAGGCATATCAGTATTCTCGAAGTGTCGCGGTCTCAGTGCAGAACGGACTCAAGCACCCTTGTACCCTTCCCTTCATGTGCGAATCTGCACAATCATTCAATTACGCATTCACACTTTCTGTAACCACCATACACACACGTACACGCACGCGAATGCGCACCACACACACACACACACACACACACACACACACACACACACACACACACACACACACACACACACACACACACACACACACACACATTCCCATGACAAAAAAAACAAACTAAAAACAAAAACAATCAAACAAAAAACAAACAAACAACGAAACAAAAAATCAAAAACAACACTAAAAACGTCAGAAACGTCATATTCCATCGGGGAATATGCACCACGCAAATCCAAGCAAACAGTCTGTGATCTCTCAGCACATTTTTTTTCTTTCTAGAATCACCATATCTACCACCTTTGAAATAGCAAACCCAGCATGGGGATTTCTGACACACTGAGGGGAAGCTTTGCGACCAATAGGAACGATTTTGTGTGGATACAAAACAGAAGCGTGGTTTGTTTTCTTCTTCTTAGTTTCCACCAGTCGTTTGAAATAGGTTATCTGTTGTTCCGGGTATTGGGTGGCGTTATCATTGGATTCATGGCAGATTGCAGAATGACACTTCCACTTCTGATGTCTGTGGCGTTGCATTCATGCTATTCTGATGATTTCTGTCATCTGCTTGGTTATGATCTGGTGGGAGATTATATTGGATAAACCACCGTTAGTCCACAGTCTTTGATGGGTTTTTTTTCTAAACCTCAGATATGAGTAATTTGTAAATAACTTGTTCTTTCTTGTGTGTCAGAGAGCGAGGCTTTACAAGCAAGTGAATGCATTGTAAAAAATAAATGCTGGTGCATTTTGTTCCTAGCGTTCCATCTCCTTTGTACTCCTCTCTTTTATAACACCCTCTGAGTTTCTGTGTTTCCGTCTCACTCTCTGCTCTCTGTCCCAATCACTGTCTCCCTGTGTCTGTCTGTCTGTCGGTCGGTCTCTCTGTGGTTCTCTTTCTGGGACTATCAGCCATATGTAATCAGTCCATGGAGGATAGACCATAGATATTATATACTTATGTACGAGCTGTCTTTATAAACAGAAGGCAGGTTGCAGAATGGTAAAAACGCTCAGCTGCCAATATAGACAGTCCGTGAGGGTTTGGGTTCGAATCCCGCTCTCGCCCTTTCTCCCACGTTTGAGTGGAAAATCAAACTGACCGTCTAGTCATACGGATGAGAAGATAAACCCTGGTCCTGTGTGCAGCACGCACATGGCGCACTGAAAAAAAAACAAACCCTTGGCAACAATAGTGTTGTTCGCTGGCAAAATTATGTAGAAGAAATCCACTCTGTTATGTACACAAATACACTGATAATCATGCACCCAGGGTCTGAATGAGCACACTGGGTTTATGCTGTTGGCGAGGCATCTGCAATCTAGCAGATGTAGTGTAGCGTATATGGATTTGTCCGAACGCAACGACGCCTGAGAGATGGAAACTGAATCTGAAACAATAAACAGGAAAGGATAGGATGGCTGAGAGATGAGAGACCGACTTTAGATGGTGTCCATGGCAGGAACATCAAAATACGTATTTTTGAAGGAATGTATCAACAAATACTGATTTGCAAACATACACACACACACGCATGCACGCACGCACGCACGCACGCACACACACACACACACACACACACACACACACACACATTCACAAACACACATTCGCACACACAAACAAAGACATACATACAAACGGATAGACAAACAGACAGACAGATAGACAGACAGACAGACACACACACACACACACACACACACACACACACAAACAAACAAACAAAA
>NC_134899.1:42699224-42711781 GCF_041734735.1 Babylonia areolata | reverse complement strand
CCCACACCAGGTCACGGAAACTGTTGTGGTCAGACTTTGACACCTGGGTGACACAGCAAAAAATCATGAGACAGGGAATGATCATGAAAGAAATGGTGTAAGAAAATAAGGAAACCACCACAAATGTTAAAAAAAAACACACTGAAAATGCATAACAAATACACTGGTATTTTGATCGTTATATACAGCTGGACCAGTTACTCACTAGGAATGTTAGATACAAACCAGAACTATGCCAAGGGCTGGGGATCACCCACCTATTTGCTTTCCCTCCTTTTCAGGACTTGCAGGGCTGATGAATCGACATACCTTTCTTCTTTTTCCTCTTCCTTTCAGTCCTCTGTTTTATATACCTCCAAAAAAAAGTTTGTACAAACAAATCACCTGTAACAGTTTCAAAGAGACTGTGAACTGAGATGTACACTACTACACAATGTCTACGTAAAAAAATAAGTTTTTAATAAAAAAAAAATTTTTTTAAAAGATGGCTGAACTACGCAAAAACCCAACAAGCTAGTCAGGCCTTGAAATCGCCCATGCAGGTTTAACACAAAACTAGCAACAACAAACAGCACACACACACACACACACACACACACACACAAACACACACAAACAAACAATAAACATCCAATAACACTTAAAATCAAAGTGAAGTTAAACAAAAGACAGAACCAAGATCATAACTCCTCCTCACTCACCTGGATGGCGTGGTCGTCCACACTCTGCAGCACCTGCCGATCGATGGCCTCCAGCGTGGGTTTCTGCTGGGGCGTGGAGGCGGGGCCGGGGGGCGGGGCCTCCCCCTTGTCCTTGGTCACCGTGGACAGCTGGAAGTCTTGGGGTGCTGCCGGTGGGGCCTGACCATGCTTCGCTTCTGCACCTCCAGGGGCTTCGTGCTGGCCGGGATGGCTGACTGCGCCACCACCGCCTGTCCCCGCACCAAGACGCATCGTTACGCATTGTTCGTTTTGATACAACTGTTGACGTACATTTTAGAAAATGTTATTATTAAACTTCTGTATTGATACAACTGTTAAAATACATTACTGGCACGAAAAAAGCATCATTAAACAAGTTTGTATCGATACAGCTTACATGTCTGTCAGTGTGTGTGTGTGTGTGTGTGTGTGTGTGTGCGTGCCTGAAATCTGATTGAATGAAACAGGAAATGAATTCAGCTCTTCCAGGTAGGCAGCCTGTTGTGCAAATGAGTAAACGTTTGTAAAGCGCTTAGAACTTGATGTCTGACCAAGGATAGACAAAATTTAAGTATCAATATCATTCATTCATTCAACTATGAATTTTTTTTTTTTTTTTTTTTTTTTTTTTACTTTTTAAATCTTTGTACTGATACAACAGTTAAATTACATAGTTTAAAACAAAAACAAATTTTCTTTTGATTACAACTGCTAAATTACTTCCTTGTATTGATAAACTGTCATAATGTGTGTATATATATATATATATATATTTTTTTTTTTTTAATCTTTTGTACTGAAAAAAAACTGTTAAAATACATTTAAAAAATAAATTTAAACAGTCCAACAGGCAAGTAAAAAAAAATGTTGCCAAAATTTCAGCTTCATTGGATGGCACCCAGGTTCAGAAGTGTTGGTGTGATATTCAGAGGTGTGTGTGTATGTGTGAATGTGTGTGTGTGTGTGGTGTGTGAAAAAACATTCCAATGTGGGGAAAAAAATCACCCTCTCTTCCTCCACATACATATACAACATAAGGTTGTTGCCCATTCCACAAATCTTTCAAGTGAAGACTGTGGTCTGATATGTGAAATGTTTGGAACAAGATCACAGCATTGCAAACAAAGCCAATGTAGATCCAAGGTGAATCCAGACTGACAACAACATTCAGCTTCTACAAAATACATGATATTTAGATACGTATAACACTTCAGCATTATTACATCAGCTTTCTTGTACAATTTAAAAAAAAAAAAAAAGTTTTTGGTCATGCCAAACTCAGTAAATCAGGGGGATTTTGGCAGACTTTCCAATATGACTTTTGTCAATGTAAGCTTGTCAATACAATGAAAGACAGTACACCAATTCACAAAATCCATGCTGCACAAAGTGTGTCATCTACAGTGAATGGGAACATTGATGTTTTCATTTTTTTTTTTTTTTTTACATTGACTACCAGTTCTTAAATCAACAACTTCCTTTCACGAAGTCCATTAAGTAATTTTCTTAGACTGTACTTCTATCTATTTCAAACATTCATCTTTTGATCCCACCATCCATCTGTTTACCGCAACTCACTACACAACTCCCCCTCATTGGTCTTTATTTTATTCATCTTCAAACAACATTCAGATGTAAAAATTAATTCTTTAACTGGATGTCTACAAACACCAGTATGCCAATAGGATTTGTGTTAGTTATAGACACAATACATTCCCAAGTGACATGAAGCTTGACAAAACTCACAGTAATAAAAATAACAGATAAAAAAGTACCAAATAATAAACAACACCTGTCATTAAAATTTAAAAAACATAAAGCAAACCGATCTTGTGTCAGTTGTTGAAACTATACATTCACACTAGACAAGAAGCATCACAAAAGTTGCACTGTTGTGACAAAAATAAACACGACTTGACAAAACTCATGGTGCTTTGACAAAAACAACATAACAATAAAATAAACAGTGTAACAGTTATAACAAATAAAATGTCAATAAGAAAAAAATCAATATAAGAAACTTCAATCAAGCTGCACCAAAAACAGAAATATGTTCAGTCCTGCAACACAAAACATGACACACTTTTCATGTGCCCAACGAAAAAATGACAAAAAATCTATCATTGTAATTTGTACAACACAAACAACGCTGCACACATTCGTTCTGTCAAATGGTAAGGCGGTTAAGGACTGAGTATAATCCAAACACAGGGATCTGCTTTATGGAGCTGGTACCCTATTTCCATTTGTTTTCATGCCGAATCTAGCGGTCATTAAATGAGATACAGGATAATATAATGTCACTTTCCATCACAAATAGGAGAATGGTGAACCTAAAATATAAGTGGATTTAAAAGTTTGGAACTGAGTCATCTGACGACAAGGAATATGTTAATACTCCTGAATAATGAATGGATCTAAGTATCCAAATGCAAAAGTCTGCACATTTGTGCATACTTTGTGTGTGTATATGTATGTGTGTGAGAGTGTGCGTGTGTGCGTGCGTGCTGATTTCAAATCAGACTTCAAACCAGTACTCCCATTTCTGTTTGTTGGTCCAAAACTGACCAGGCAGCTTTGTGAGCTGACTTCCATTCATTTTTGTGTGATGTCACAAGAAGGCAGAACAAACAGCTTGGAACAAAACAAACTCCAGATTTTTTGCTTTTTTTCTTTCTTTTTTTTTTTTTTTTTTAAATTTTTTTTTTAAAGGATGTGACAATAATGGCCAATAACAATGTCTCAGTCCATCATAAATTCAACCTCAGTACCTGTGGACCTTTGTTCTTGGACTTACCATCTTCGTAAACTGATCTGGAGAAAGCTGTGACCACTGTACAATTAACAAAGCAGCCAAACAAATCAGAGTCCACTCGACAACTGTGGCAATATGCATTTCTTTTCTGGCTCTATGGATTTTTTTTCTGGCTCTAAAAAAAGGCCTAACTGTTGCACAGAAAATTACCACTGGCAGGCTGAAGAGGGGAACACTGAACACATGCAATCTGTATCTACGAAAATGTGGTACACAACTACATCACTCCCATGTCTTTTCCTACAGGCCGTTTTTTTACATGTGTGTGTGTGTGTGTGTTTGTGACTGTGTGTGTGTGTGTGTGTGTGTGTGTGTGTGGCATTTTGTGTGCACGTGTATGGCTTTTCGTGTGTATGTGTGTGGCTTTGTGTGTGTGTGGCTTTTTGTGCGCATGTGTGTGTTTATCAAGCTCCATCCCAGCTGACGAAGGACACTGTGTGTGTAAAATACCAGTTGAAGAAGGGTCTAACTGACCTGCTGTGGCTGGCCCACATTCGTGTGGCCAGAACCTGGAGCGTAGGTGGGGTATCCCTGCCCTCGGACAGGGGCGTAGTTGGACATCACGGCCTGCTGACGACTATCCGGGACAGTACCATACAGATACTGCTGCTGCAGCAGCTCGGGTGGGGGTGGGGGTAGGGCGTCAGGGTTGTCGAGGTTAAGGTTAGCGGTGGCGTTATCCAGCTGTAAGGGGCACAACATGGCACTAGTCAAAAAAAAAAAAAAAAAAAAAAAAAGAAAACACCACTAGCATCTACAAGTGGACTTCACCTCGTTTTCACTGAAAGGGTCAGTTATATCACTCCTCTTCATACCAAAGGGTAAGGTAATTCACTTTTTTCATACCAAAGGGTAAATTCAGCCTTTTTTCACATCAAAGGGTGAGGTATTTCACTCTTCTTTATACAAAGGGTAAGGTATTTGTGAGTCATGCAAATTAATATGGGTTATTAGTCCATCAAAATGTCTGTTTTTCTTGGCCCCAATTCCTCTTTTCCAAGCATTTTCTCTACATACCCCAAAGCATATTTCTTAATGTGATCATCCAAAAGAAATTTTGTTGGAAGATTGTCCTGTTGACAAGACAGGATATGAACAAAGTCCACTTGCTTTCAATACATCTTTGCATCATGCAAAGTCTACACAGACACTATATGGTCTACGCAACGAATCCATGCTCATGAGGCAGCTGTAGTGCTGTCAATGTGATCAAGAATCAACAAACCAAACCATAACTTTATCAGACAACACTGTCTGCAGCACATAAATATTTAGCATGCAATTAAAAACGTTCTCCACACACCACTTGTACACCTCTGTGCACAAAAGAATATCAAGAAAATGTCTCTGATAAAACAATGACCTCTGTTCCCACATGCATGACATTCACAACTCTTGTTTCGACAGTCAAACTGAAAGACAATGCTGTCCTCACTTTCCAGAAACCCTGACAATCTGTGGGAGGTCAGTCGTGTCCAACTAGTAACATCACAACAACAGAGGAGGCAACTGCTGTCCGGACTATCTGGGCGAGATTTTCATTATAGTCGACAGTGCTTCCCCATACTACATCCTCACCCTCTCAGCCAAGAAGGGCTTTAGGACAGTCAGAGTTGGGTTGGTCCCCAAAGGCCAAATAACCCCAAAGGCTACAGCATTAAGAGCCAGTGGAATCTTGCCTCCTGGTTTGAGTCATAGTCCTTCACAAAAGACTAAGCTGTAAATGAATTCCAACTGCAGTGGAAAAACCACTGCTCACACAGCCCTCACTCTGCTGTTGGCCCAGCTGTAAGTTATGTCAATCTCTGATATAAGCCAAACGATGGGCAGGCTACACAATGTAGACATGTAGGTCCACACCACACACAAATACTGGCCAGACATTAGCAAAACAACCCACAGCTGAAGAGAAAGAATCACTACCGTGAACAAAGTTACGCAATGAGTCACCCTCCTCACTACCAGGTCACACATTTTCACCAATCAATAAAAGCCCATTGTAGCTCTTCCTTCACCCTCACCCTCAGGGCTGCACTGTGGCTACAGGTGGTGAGCCCTGGAATGTACAACAGCTGTTCCATTGTGTTCTGCAAGTCTTCAATGCACCACATGGGAGCAAGAACTCAATTCCCCAAATCAACACACAACAGCGTTCAGACTGCAGACGATGAAACATTCACTTGAAGAAACTCAATTCCCCAAATCAAAACAGAACAGCATAGAAAACTGCAGATGATGATCTTTTTTACACTTCAAACACATTCAGCAAGAGCCTGGCAGCTACAGGAAGATTCAACTCTGCTCAGTTCACTCAGCTAGCATGATCTATGTCTCCTCATCAACCACAATTTGCGAGGGCTACAGGTCTTTTCTTCCAGGTATACCTGGCAGGATTACATACATGCATTCAAGATACAAGTTGTAGGACTAAATCATGGTGTTTTAGACTGATTAATTTCACCATTTCAGGAGCATAAAATTAACTGAATCAACGAGAGGTAGAAGCTCACTCTCTTACTGCCTTCTGGCCTCTCATTTCACCTTTTATAAGTTATTTCATAAATCATAAACATACTGGTTAACTTCTTTTCCATTGTCCTTACCTGTCTTTCCTTCCTTGAACAGAATATTCTTATTTAATGGAATAGTGTGAAGTGACATCCCATTAGGAAGACAAGTTACTGCAAATATCTTGTGGGGAAAAATGTCAACAGGAACACGTTTTAGGGAGAGAAAAAAAAACACAAAAAAAAAAACACACACACAAAAACACATGGTGAAATTTACAATTTTTTTTTTACAAAAAAAAGGCTATTAAAAATTCAGCAATGTCAGGCAGGATAATTTCGGAAGTATCAGACACAAATGAAAAAAACCCAGAAGATTAAGTACAGCAACATAATCAAAAAAAAAAAAAGGAAAGGAAATTTGGGCTCCAATAATCAGTAACACAAAATCAAAGAACACATCTAAAATGCAACAGTAACTACAATAATAGGGTAAAGTGAAAAAACATCTCAGATGCAAACAGAACAGTGTATTATGTAAATTAAAAAAATAATAATAAAAAAAAAAAGAAGAAGAAATGAAGGACTGGCATTATAAAAAGGAATCAAAGTGAAACAGACAATTCATTCAAAGAGAATGGAGAAATCGAGGCTGTCAGCGCAAAGCACAGCAAAAACACCTACCCCAGCGGTTCCACCCGGGTATCCACCCGGAGCCTGCACGGTCCCTCCTTGTCCTCCATGGCGGCACGGCGCTCAGGGGACTCCTGGTAGAAGGCCTGCTGCTGCTCATTGGGCGTGGCGTAGTGCACGTAGTACTGGCAGATGTGGGTGTACGTGTCCCCATCCTTGGCCGGGTCGTTGCCGTACACTTCAATGCCGTACTCCCCCTTCGTGGGCAGGTTGGCCGTCACCTGGTCACCCACAAGCCAATTGTGCAGGTTCATAACTCACTCCGAACGATGAGCCCCGATCAAGGCCCAACTGTTTACAACTGTTCAGACGAAGGAGACCGATCTGGGCTTTAAAAAGTTTTGAATTTTTGGAGTGGCACCTCATCTGCATAATGATGTTATACTCTAAGATATCATAACTGACCTTTCCACTCTCCACTGTGACCAATAAATATAGAGTGTGTTGCTGCGCTCGTGAGCAGGAGAGTTATTTTCTAGGTGACTGGTTCATGTGAACTGTGTATGTCAACAATGGTGCCTGACCTTGTTTCTTCTCAGTCACAAGGCAGACAACAGAAGTAGACCATACAGCCCCATCATTACATTTTGAATTCAATATGTTTCAAATTGTGTGCTTTCCTGGATTCGTTTACAAGTCATCAGCGTGTGCAAATTTTGAACAAAAAATATGGATATTTCATCATCTCACTGGATGATAGCAAAAGAAGGGAGGAAGTTTTCTACTCTGTCCCCAACTGACTTATTATCTTACTGATCAGTCTGAAAGTTTTCAGTTCATGAATTCTAACATTTGTTTTTTGGCGATTTTATTTCTTACCCATCTGTGGGGAGAGTCAGGGGAGCTAACTGGCAGTACTGAGTGAGTTAAAAATGTAGCCCTGAAACAGGAGTATGGCTGCCTAAATGGTGGGGGTGAAAACAGTCATGCATGTAAAAGCCCACTTGCACATAGGAGTGAACATGGGACCAGCTGCCTACGAACACAGTTGAAGATTGATCATGTCACAGATTTTTCTCTCTCTCATGTTTCTCAATTAAAAAAAAAAAAAAAAAATTTTTTAATGTATTCCATGTGGTCTTAAAGCTGTTAACTTTTTTATATTTTTTTTATATATTTTTTTTTATAATACAATGTGACTTTCTCAAAGTATCAAACCCACCCTGCCAACCCACACACCACACAAACACCCACTCACACCCACACCCACATCCACCACTGACCTGAACCGTGTCCCCGGTGTCCTTCTCGTTGATGCACTTCTCCAGATCTTCGTCCTTCATGCCATTGCGTCGCAGCTTGCACAGCACGTAGGCCGGCTTGGTCTTCTTGAACTCCAGGTTAACACGGCCATCATCAGTGGTGACGATGCCATCAGGAGGGTTGGCCACCAGGCCCAGCTGATCCACAGCCACTCCAGGGCCCCAGGAGGAATCCGAACACGACGGCAGTGGGGCTGCATCCATGGAGGCAGCATCAGCAATGACCTGTCACAAACAACATTCGCTTTTGTAAAAACGAAAATGTCATGACTAAAAATGAACATCTTTATAGCAGCACATTCAACTGTGTGAGAACAAAAGAGGTATGACTAAAATGAACATCTTTAGAGCAGCAAGTTTCAACTGCGTGGTAACAAATGCAGTATGACTACAATGAATAATCTTCAGAGCATACAAAAAATTGTGATGTATTCTGACACATGAGAGAAATTCGTAATTAACCCACTGTACTGCCAAAGTCAGCAACAGCCAGACTCTCCCCCACTAAGACACTTTCAGGCCCATCAGAAACAATCAAGTCTCTCCCCCCCCCCCCACTAAACACACTTTCAGGCCCATCAGAAACAGTCAGACTCTCCTCCACTAAACACACATTCAGGCCCATCAGAAACAGTCAGACTCTCCCCCACTAAACACACTTTCAGGCCCATCAGAAACAGTCAGACTCTCCCCCACTAAACACACTTTCAGGCCCATCAGAAACAGTCAGACTCTCCCCCACTAAACACACTTTCAGGCTTCTCTGAAACAGTCAGACTCTCCCCCACTAAACAAACTTCCAGGCCCATCAGAAACAGTCAGACTCTCCTCCACTAAACACACTTTCAGGCCCATCAGAAACAGTCAGACTCTCCCCCACTAAACACACTTTCAGGCTTCTCTGAAACAGTCAGACTCTCCCCCACTAAACACACTTTCAGGCATATCAGGCCAACTAAACACACTTTCAGCCCCATCAGAAACAGTCAGACTCGCCCCAACTAAACACACTTTCAGGCATATCAGGCCAACACACTTTCAGCCCCATCAGAAAAAGTCAGACTCACCCCAACTAAACACACTTTCAGGCATATCAGGCCAACTAAACACACTTTCAGCCCCATCAGAAAAAGTCAAACTCTCCCCCACTAAACACACTTTCAGGCATATCAGGCCAACTAAACACACTTTCAGGCTTCTCAGAAACAGTCAGACTCTCCCCACTAAACATACTTTCAGGCATATCAGGCCAACTAAACACACTTTCAGGCTTCTCAGAAACAGTCAGACTCTCCCCCACTAAACACACTTTCAGGCATATCAGGCCAACTAAACACACTTTCAGACTTCTCAGAAACAGTCAGACTCTCCCCCACTAAACACACATTCAGGCATATCAGGCCAACTAAACACACTTTCAGGCTTCTCAGAAACAGTCAGACTCTCCCCCACTAAACACACATTCAGGCATATCAGGCCAACTAAACACTTTCAGGCCCCTCAGAAACAGTCAGACTCACCTTGTACTCGCAGGAGGCGGTGAAGATGTTCTTGACGCCCAGTTCCCCAGTCAGCAACTGGGCGAAGATGGTGAAGTAGTACTCCCCAGGGCAGGGCGCGCGGAACACAAAGGTTCCAGTCTGGTTCTGGCCGTGGTGCTGCAGGGCAAAGGTCTTCAGCCTCTGACCCTGGTACATCTCCTCCCCGGTCTTGGCGAAGGTGATCTTGTACGTGAAGTTGGTCGGCTTGCAGTAGCCCAGGGTCAGCGCAATGCGGCCTGCAAAAATTTGCAGAACACAGAATGCTTTATTAAAAAATGTCTTTATGCTGTCTGCCATAAGGAAGGAAGGAAGGGGAGGAAGGTGGCAGAATGGTTAAGACGCTCAGCTGCCAATACAGAGAGTCCGTGAGGGTGTGGGTTCGAATCCCGCTCTCGCCCTTTCTCCTAAGTTTGACTGGAAAATCAAACTGAGCGTCTAGTCTTTCGGATGAGACGATAAACCGAGGTCCCGTGTGCAGCACGCACTTGGCGCACTGAAAAAGAACCCATGGCAACGAGAGTGTTGTCCTCTGGCGAAATTACGTAAAATGAAATCCACTTTCATAGGTACACAAATATGTAAGCATGCACTCAAGGCCTGACTAAGCGCGTTGGGTTATGCTGCTGGTCAGGCATCTGCTCAACAGATGTGGTGTAGCGTGTATGGATTTGTCCGAAACGCAGTGACGCCTCCTTGAGAAAGTGAAACTGAAACTGAAACTGTCTGCCATCTAGAATTAACCTCAGACTATTTTCATGCTGGAAATCTTTTCAGATATCTTTTCTTCTTTTTTTTTTTCCAAACTCAAGAAATAAGTACATAAATGGAGGTACGTGTCAAGACTTTCACTTTCAAACTTGTCCTAAGTTGTCATTCTGCTGTACTGATGTGGCATTTACCATGGCATTGTTACACAGATGATGCTGAAAAGAAATATAACCTTCTATGCATGGGGAAAAAAAAAGAAGAAAACTTTATCCCAAGTCCTGTGTTCACCTTTCTGGATGGTGGGACGAAAAAAAGAAGAAAACTTTACACCAAATGCTCACCCTTCTTGGTTTCAACCACCCCGTTGTGGTGGGACACGAAGAACATGGCGCACTTGAAGAAGTAGGACTTGACGAGGGGAAGGTTCTCAAAGTCCTGCAGCATGATGGGCTGCACCAGCAGCTGCCACTCCTTGCGGTGTGCCCAGTGAGAGTAGATCAGCTGCTCTGGGTCCGTCAGGAAGTAGAAGTCATCATACTCATACACCTGTACAGCACAGAAAAGAGCTCCCATGTTAGTGGGATCATCAGGAAGAGTTGTCATCTCTCACCTGTGCATGAGAGAAAATAGCTCATATGTTACTGGGGTCAATAGGTAAAGAGATGTCATCGCACACCTGCGCATGAGATAAATAGCACCTATGTTACTGGGGTCAATAGGTAAAGAGATGTCATCGCACACCTGCGCATGAGAGAAAACAGCTCATATGTTACTGGTGTCAATAGGTAAAGAGATGTCATCGCACACCTGCGCATGAGAGAAAATAGCTCCTATGTAACTGGGTCAATAGGTAAAGAGATGTCATCGCCACCTGCGCGTGAGATAAAATAGCTCCTATGTTACTGGGGTCAATAGGTAAAGAGATGCCATCGCACACCTGCGCATGACAGAAAATAGCTCATATGTTACTGGGGTCAATAGGTAAAGAGATGTCATCGCACACCTGCGCGTGAGATAAAATAGCACCTATGTTACTGGGGTCAATAGGTAAAGAGATGTCATCGCACACCTGCGCATGAGAGAAAATAGCTCATATGTTACTGGGGTCAATAGGTAAAGAGATGTCATCGCACACCTGCGCATGAGAGAAAATAGCTCCTATGTTACTGGGGTCAATAGGTAAAGAGATGTCATCGCACACCTGCGCATGAGAGAAAATAGCTCCTATGTAACTGGGGTCAATAGGTAAAGAGATGTCATCGCCACCTGCGCATGAGATAAAAAGCTCCTATGTTACTGGGGTCAATAGGTAAGAGATGCCATCGCACACCTGCGCATGAGATAAAATAGCTCATATGTTACTGGGGTCAATAGGTAAAGAGATGTCATCACACACCTGCGCGCGAGATTAAATAGCTCCTATGTTACTGGGGTCAATAGGTAAAGAGATGTCATCGCACACCTGCGCATGAGATAAAATAGCTCCTATGTTACTGGGGTCAATAGGTAAAGAGATGCCATCGCACACCTGCGCATGAGATAAAATAGCTCCTATGTTACTGGGGTCAATAGGTAAAGAGATGTCATCGCCACCTGCGCGTGAGATAAAATAGCTCCTATGTTACTGGGGTCAATAGGTAAAGAGATGTCATCACACACCTGCGCACGAGATAAAATAGCTCCTATGTTACTGGGTCAATAGGTAAAGAGATGTCATCGCACACCTGCGCATGAGATAAAATAGCTCCTATGTTACTGGGGTCAATAGGTAAAGAGATGCCATCGCACACCTGCGCATGAGATAAAATAGCTCCTATGTTACTGGGGTCAATAGGTAAAGAGATGTCATCGCCACCTGCGCGTGAGATAAAATAGCTCCTATGTTACTGGGGTCAATAGGTAAAGAGATGCCATCGCACACCTGCGCATGAGATAAAATAGCTCATATGTTACTGGGGTCAATAGTAAAGAGATGTCATCGCACACCTGCGTGTGAGATAAAACAGCTTCTATATTACTGGGGTCAATAGTTAAAGGGATGTCATTGCACACCTGCGCATGAGATAAAATAGCTTTTATGTTACTGGGGTCAATAGTTGAAGGGATGTCATTGCACACCTGCATATGAGAGAAAACAGTTAGCATGTTAATCTGGTCAAAACAGTTCCTATGTTACTGGGGTCTATGGTCAAAGAGATATCATCGCACACCTGGGCATGAGAGAAAATAGTTAGCATGTTAATCAGATCAGAACAGTTCCTAAGTTACAGGGGTCATTAGGAAAGGACATGATGTTGCACACCTATGCATGAGGGAAAACAGTTCCCAGT
>NC_134899.1:42686724-42694224 GCF_041734735.1 Babylonia areolata | reverse complement strand
ATTTTGCAAACGTTTTGGTGCAGATAGTGAAAAAGGGAAATTACTCTGTAATTAATGCTAAGGGAGTTAATTTGCTTTAAACTGATCTTTCTCATCTTGAACATTACATTTTGAAATTATAATCAATACACAAAAAGCTTGTGTGTTTTACTCTTCAGTCACAAGTGAGTCTTGAAGGCCTTGCCTCTCTTGTTGTTTTATCTTATCGCCATTTTTCGGTCTGCGCTGGAGATGCGAATTCACCATGCAGTGGACTGCGCCCCATCTCCCCTATCAGTTAACAGAGCATCCCTCGGTAGCCCAGCTAAATTGCGCCCAACAGCACCGCCCCCCCCCCCCCCCCACAACACGACAATTTTCATCAGCATACTGATGTTGGTCGCTAAGTGGAAGAAGAAGACGACTAATTTCCCAAGAAAAGAAGAGGGATCCTCCAGAGTGATGGCCCTTGGTACCAGTGTTCCCTCTCGCGACCCACGAAATTTGGACAAGTTTCAGCTTGCATTTATAATAAATGAAATCAGCAGATATTACAGATTTTCGTTCTTCATAAAAACTTTTTGTGTTTAATCAATCATCCAGAATTGTTTTCTTTACATTCTAGCACAATCAAGGCTTGTATCGGCCTACTTTTCAACGTTAGGTAGAACAACGTCCAATAGCCCATTTTGGTTGGGGTCTTTCAGAAATCACTTCATTACGTTTGAGTGAAATTTTAACCCTTTCCGAAGTCATCGGTGTTGATACTTCTGGGAGGAGTAACTCATATTTTCTTTTTCTCGTTTATTCACCTTTGGTTTAAGTAAACAAACAGTGGGTGGTTTATGCAATATGTGGAGTCATGGCCTAGAGGTAACGCGTCCGCCTAGGAAGCGAGAGAATCTGAGCGCTGGTTTGAATCACGGCTCAGCTGCCGACATTTTCTCCCCCTCCACTAGACCTTGAGTGGTGGTCTGGACGCTAGTCATTCGGATGAAACGATAAACCGAGGTTCCGTGTGCAGCATGCACTTAGCGCACGTAAAAGAACCCACGGCAACAAAAGGGTTGTTCCTGGCAAAATTATGTAGAAAAATCTACTTCGACAGGAAAAACAAATCAAACTGCACGCAGGAAAAGATACCCCCCCCCCCAAAAAAAAAAAAAAAAAAAAAAAAAAATGGGTGGCGCTGTAGTGTAGCGACACGCTCTCCATGGGGAGAGCAGCCCGAATTTCACACAGACAAATCTGGTGTGATAAAAAAGAAATACAAATACAAACAAATAACCCTGCTCTCTCTCTCTCTCTCTCTCTCTCTCCGTCTCTCTCTCTCTCTGTGCATGGTTTGTGTGTGTGTGTGTGTGTGTGTGTGTGTGTGTGTGTGTGTGTGTGTGTGTGCGTGTGCGTGCGTGTGTGTGTGTGTGTGTGTGTGTGTGTGTGTGTGTGTGAGAGAGAGAGAGAGAGAGAGAGAGAGAGAGAGAGAGTGTGTGTCCCCGTGGTAAACTTGAGCAAATAGATTTTCTCTGAAAATGACTTCTTTTTCCCCTTTTTTCTGCCGACAGCTGAACTCTGATCGAATGATTGAACTTCCGTGATGTCTGCCAGTCCCACTGTTTGATGATAACGTGCACATCCTTCTGAATTTTTTGTGTTTATTTTGCTCCCCGTTGCCTGTCAACATTGCCGTTGTTTGTGTTTTGTGTTTTGTAGATTTTCTCGTGCTTTTTGTGGGCGTGGAGGCAGGCAGGCTATGGGTGTCTTTTTTTTTTTTTTTTTTTAATAATTTTCATCTATCTATAAATATTTAAAAATCTCTTTTGTGCTTTTCCAAATAAGTAGGATTCGGCTTCCGAAGCAAAAAAGAAACAAAAAAAAAAAAAGACAACAACAAAACCACCAATGACCATGAGGTCCTTATGACATGGATGAATGCATCTACATACTTTCATTTTTATAATAAACCATTATAATAAGCAGAATGAATGAATGAATGAATGAATGAATGAATGAATGAATCTTTATTTTCCAACGGTGAAGATATTAGCACTTTGGCCGACTTACACATCTGCTGTTGTTCTAAGAGACACACAAAGATGTACGCATATAAATGTAGTTATACTGAATACTCAATACATGTATAATGTACGAGTATAACACAGCGTCAAACTGAGAGACACAACATCACTCACATCTGTACGGAACGGAAGCGAGTAACACACACACGCACACACGCACACACACACACACACACACACACACTAACACACACTAACACACACACACACACACACACACACACACACACACACACACACAGACACACACACACACTAACACACACCAAGGGAAAAACAACAACAAAACCCTAGCATGAATGCTACACATGAATGATTCAAGTGAAATTAACACAGAAAAGTAACGATAAAATTTTAAACACAGATGTAAGAGACATAAAAGGCAGCAAATAAGGCGACGGGTAATAGGGATATGGACAGATAGACACATTATGTGAAAGACAGAGAGAGGGAGAGACAGAGGGGAGAGAGAGACACAGATAGACAGACAGACAGAGATGTAAAGATATGTGAGTGTGGGAAGAAAAAAAAGAAAAAACAAAAGAGTTGGGTGAGGGTGGTTCACAATTTGTAATACATGTAAGTATACAAAATCGTAGACGTGACTAGACTAGAGTTTGATTTCGTTTGTTTGTGTCCACTGTAAAGAGAAAATCTCTGAAATAATATCATATGGCGTGATACGTTATCAACTGATTGACGCATTTCGACATAGTTTGTAAGGATTGTCAGTGACAATATTATACCAGATTTTCGGTCTGGCTTTCGGCACGCATGTACTGTCCAAATTTCTCTTTGAATGTTGTGGTGGAAAAGGGTTCTTTGAGGTGTTTGGGGAGATTGTTCCAGCAGTGCGTGCCGGAATATGCCAAACTCGATTTATAAAGGTCTATTCTTGGCTTGGGTAGAGTAAGAGTCGCATTTCGGGAGTTAGGGTTGCGAGTTTCATAGCAGACAATGGTTTGGTGTAGATAAGTAGGGCATTTACCGAATATAATTTTATGCATAAGTACGCACTTATTCACTATTAGGTGTTTTGTCAAGGGAAGAGGTGCTGGCAGTTGATATTGATGACTGCGTGTGTTTCGTAAAACACCATTGAGGTGTTTTACAGCACGTCTGTGTACAGAATCTAGTTTTTTCATGTGCACTTCGCTGCAGTTGTCCCAAACGTTTGAAACGTAATTAATTCTAGACATGATGTGAGAATGGAAAAAGAAATAGGAAGCCTCTGGACTGACGACATGTTTTAAACGGGATAATAGGTAAACATTTTTTGCAACTGACCTTGATAAAGAACTGATATGTGCCTCCCATTTTAGATGGTTGTCAATAACGACACTAAGGTGTCGATGTTCTGTAACTTGTTCAATAGCTTGGCCATCGATTGACAAAGTGAGCGGATTTAAGCCACACTGGTGCTTTTGGCGAGTGGCTACAATCATACTCTTTGTTTTTTCTGGGTTAAGGAGCATATTATTTTCTGTACACCAGTTGGATACTTCGGTTAGGCTGGTTTGTAATCTATCATTAATGTGCTCTGAATTTACTCCATATGTATGAAGAGAAGAGTCATCTGCAAACATGTCGCATGATATTGCAGATGAGGAGATACATAATGGAAGATCATTGAAAAAAAGGTTGAACAATAAGGGGCCAAGCACAGAGCCTTGGGGAATGCCCATTTTAGTTATTCCCACATTCGAAAAGGTCCCGTTTACTAATACACTCTGCTTTCTTTCTTTTAAGTATGAGTCAAAAAAATTAACAGAATTTGTATCAAGCTGATAAACCCGTAGCTTTTCAAGAAGTATTCGATGGTTAACGAGATCAAATCCTTTCTTCAAATCTAGAAATACAATTCCGTTGATTTTTTTGTCATTTATAGCTGTGAGCAGTTTATCTAAGAGACTGGTGAGGGCTGTCTGACAGGAGTGTTTTGGGCGAAACCCTGACTGATTTTGATGAAGCAAGTTGTGCCGGTCAAGATATTGCAAAAGGTGCTTGTGTACGTGTTTTTCAAGTGGTTTAGAAAGTGATGATAGTATTGATATTGGTCGGTAATCGTTCAGGTCAGAGGGATTTTTTACTTTAGGTAGTGGTATGATTTTGGCAGTTTTGAACATAGTTGGAAAAACACTTTTTGAAATACTGAGGTTATAAATATATGTCAGATGATGCACTGTATATGGCAGTGATAGAAGCAGAATTTTATTGCTGAGTCCGTCACAGCCATGTGTGTTTTTTTGTCCAAGGTTGGATATGTATTTACCGACCTCATAAACGGTTAGTTGTGGAATGTGAAATGTATCTTGTTGGCTGAGCCTGTCTGAACAAAATGATTTTAGACTGACTGGACATTCATACTGATCTGAGTTTTGTTTCAGACGATTTGTCAAACTTTCCGCGATGGATAGGAAGTGGTTGTTAAAGTCTGTTGCTGTGAAACAATCATATTTCAGTGATTTTCCAGGAAAGGACTTATTGGTCAGTGCATTAAGAGCTTTCCATATGGATGAAGTATTGTCTGATTCTGACGTCGTTATCCTGTTAAAATATGTCTTTTTTGCCTGACGGCCTAAGAACTTCACGTGTTTTCTTTGTTGCTTAAACGCGGAATAGTTCTTTTCTTTCTTAAGTTTATCTCTAATTTTGATCGCTATTGATATGATGACAGTAAACCAAGGAGGTGTTGATGAATTTCTACCCGTTTTCTTCTAACTGGGGCATGCTTGTCATAAACAGATAAAAAGATTCTATGAAATGCCGCGACCGCTTCATCTGGATCGTTAGATTCATAAATTTCCTTAAATGAGCATTCGCTAAGATCATGGAGAAAATCAACTTCGTTAAGTGCTTATACGATCGATATGTGATGGTGGAGTGGGTTCTAGTTCTAGCTGTTGATATCTTACAGGCAACTGTACACTGTATAGCGAAGTGGTCACTGATACTGGTCTGGTGTACCTGAGCACTTACGACTCTGTCTGGATTATTAACATAGATGTGGTCAATCAGAGTTGAGCTGGATGACGTAACTCGCGTTGCTGACTGTATTACTTGGTGTAAATTAAATAGAGATATGGTAGAATCCCATGCCGGATGAGGTTTTTTAAAAATCTATATTAAAGTCACCAAGAATGATAATGTCCCTGCTACGAGTAAAATCCTGTACTTTGTCCATCATGATGACAAAATCATCATACCACCCGAAACTGCAGGATGGGTTTCTATAAATGAATCCTAGTATAACTGGGCATTTTGCTACTTTCACCTCCAGCCAGATGCTTTCTATATTTACGGACTCTAAATCAAAATCGTCAGAGAGAGAGAGAGAGAGAGAGAGAGAGAGAGAGAGAGAGAGAGAGAGACAGACAGACAGACAGACAGACAGACAGACAAACAGACAGACAGACAGACAGGGACAGAGAGACAGAGACAGAGAGAGAGAGAGAGAGCACGCGTACTACCAGCATAATTCTTCATGCGAACCTGTGGTGCAACAGTCCGGTTCCACGCCCACTCCTCCTGAGACAGTCAGTCAGTCAGTCAAAGAGAAAAGGCCAGCTCTCTCTCTCTCCACACACCCAGTCCAATCAGTTCTCCATTTAATAACGTCGTCCGCACATCACACGTGACCCAAACATGGGAGACCATCCTCACTGTCCTGTGATTCTGTTCTGATTGGATGGCAGTCATCAGGGACCCCTGACGTCACATCAAAGCAACGATGTCCGCATTCTCTCCCCTTTTGTGCTCTGTCAATAGGGTAATGGATGATGACCTTTTCCAGTCACTCAGTTTTCTTCACAGTAATGTCCCTTCCAAACATACTTTTTTGTGTCGACGACGTTTTACATTAATGCTGCATTCGTGTGAATGTTCTTTTTTTTTTTGTTTCTTTTCTTTTCTTCTGTCTTTCTTCCTTCCTTCCTTCCTTTCTTCCTTCCTTTCTTCCTTCCTTTCTTCCTTCCTTTCTTCCTTCCTTCCTTCTTTCCTTCCTCCCTTCTATCCTTCCGTTCTTCCTTCCTTCCTTCCGTTCTTCCTTCCTTCCTCCCTTTCTTTCCTTCCTTCCTTCTATCCTTCCGTTCTTCCTTCCTTCCTTCCGTTCTTCCTTCGTCCCTTCCTTCTATCCTTCCGTTCTTCCTTCCTTCCTTCCGTTCTTCCTTACTTCATTCTATCCTTCCGTTCTTCCTTCCTTCGTCCCTTCCTACCTTCCTTCTATCCTTCCGTTCTTCCTTCCTTCCTTCTACCCTTCCGTTCTTCCTTCTTTCCTTCCTTCCGTTCTTCCTTCTTTCCTTCCTTCCTTTCTTCCTTCTTTCCTTCCTTCCTTCGTTCCTTCCGTTCTTCCTTCCTTACTTCCTTCTTTCCGTCTTCCATTCTTTCTTTTATCAAACATGCCACAGTCCACAGGTCATCATATACCAAATACCGCTATATGCTGCCTCCGTGTTTGTTTTATCTACGTTTCTTTTTTCTGAATGTGCTATATTGTTTTTAGAGGGCATGGTGTGTAATTAATACCGCTATTCCAATGCAACGGTGCATTCATGTTCTGATGTCCTCTTGCCACGTTCTAAGGTGGATTGAAGTATTGTCTTTTTTTCATTTGGGACTTTGTTGCTCCTTTTTTCACTCTTTCTCTTTTTCTTGTTTTGTTTTTTGTTTCGACTCAGTTTATTATTTACCTATCATACATTCTTCCTTTTGTTTTTAGTTTCCGAAAAAAAAAGAGTTCAGTTTAAGGTTATAAACACATCAGTACAGCAAACAGAAAAAGAATACAAATCATGATCGCTCCTTTGACAAGCCAATATGGCAGATATATAAGAAAACGAAAACGAAAAAGAAAAACACTACCAAGACACCATTGAGAGACAGGCTGTTCTGATTGGTTGACATTGTTGCTTTCTGTCCAATCAACCGCACGGGGCCATATCAGCTCTACTCTCATTGGTTGACCCATTCAGCGAACCTTGACGCAACACCAAAACAACGTGATGTCTTCGGCTTGCGTAATTCGTCAAGATGAATAATGACATTTCTAAGTCCTTTTTGTTGCTCATATACATCCTTTTTTTCACTTCCAACTAATATTTCTTTCTTCTGTTTCTTTAAGATTTCCATAGAAACCCAACAGGCGCGCTGCTTTATTTCAATAATTGGTATTCCTTTTTTTCATAATAAAGATATATTATATTTCTTAGCAATAAGAAAGCTATTGTGCCATTGATATTCTGAAGAACCAGTGCGCATATATTCTTAATGAATTCTTGGAACCTAAGGTGCCGAACGGAAGAAGAGTAAAAAAGAATTATTAGTCATTTATTGTCGGCCTTTGGGGCAGAGCTACGCAGTCCAGCATCAGAGGGAGTGTGGAGTGTGGAGGGAGATAGGAGGAAGATTCATCTCCCTTTGTCTTTTTGTTGTTTTTTTTTCAGTGCAG
>NC_134899.1:42666034-42676034 GCF_041734735.1 Babylonia areolata | reverse complement strand
CTCAGCGTCGACAAGTTTGCCACTGCCAGCAGGAACTTCGGCCTTACCATCAGCACGAGGAAAACTGAAGTTCTCCGTCAGCCAGCCCCAGGGAAACCCTACGTTGAGCCCAACATCACAGTCAACGGTCAGAGCGGTGGAGCGGTTCACATACCTTGGCAGCACACTGTCACGAAATGCGACCATCGACGATGAAGTGAATGTCAGGATTTCAAGAGCAAGTGCAACTTTTGGTAGACTCAATGCAAATGTCTGGAACAGAAGAGGCATTAGTCTTGAGACCAAGCTAAAGGTCTACAGAGCAGTAGTTTCTCCCCACACTACTGTACGGCTGCGAAACTTGGACAGTGTACCAACGACATGCCAAGAAGCTGAACCACTTCCACACAACATGCCTCAGGAAGCTACTGAACATCAAGTGGAAAGACAGGACCCCAGACACAGAGGTGCTCGCAAAAGCCACCCTTCCCAGCATCTTCACCATCCTGATGCAGTCCCAGCTTCGCTGGGCTGGACACGTGGCGCGCATGCCAGACCATCGGCTGCCCAAAAGGCTCTTCTATGACGAGCTGCAACAAGGGAAGAGATCACACGGAGGTCAGAAGAAGCGCTTCAGAGATACTCTTAAAGTCTCTCTGAAAGCGTTTGATATCAACCCTGACTCCTGGGAGGAATCTGCAGTGGACCGTAACAAATGGCGCGCTGCTGTGCACAAAGGCGCCAAGTTGTGCGAGGCCAACAGGACTGCTGCAGCTGTTCAGAAGAGGCAGGCCAGAAAGTCACGGGCAAACAAGCTCCCTGACAATGATATGCCTGTCTTTGTCTGCCCCCAACTGTCAGCGAACATTTCGTGCGCATATTGGACTATTCAGCCATCTGCGCACTCACAGATAGATTCATGAGCATCCTCCCCCCCACCCCACCACCACCCTCCCCCCATCCCCCATCCCCCATCTGGATGACAACGATGGTCATCATCGATCTCGATGGACACACCACCACCACCATGCAGCGTGTGTGTGTGTGTGTGTATGTGTGTGTGTGTGTGTGTGTAGTCACATCTTGGTGTGTGTATGTAACATAGATATGATGTTGTATGTTAACAAAAGCGTTTTTGTAAAGCACCTAGAGCAGATTTCTGGATAGTGTGCTATATAAGTATCCATTATTATTATTATTATTATTATTATACTTGGTGCCTAATCTTCATTGTGAATTCTGCGCTGTCTGACTGCCTTAGCAGCTCTTTTGCCTTCCCCTTTCATAAACAGGCCTTGTCTCACTATGTATTCTGAAGCGTTGTCTGGCTTTTCTTCGCAGTGCTGGACTCTGTGTATTGTTGCTCCGTCTTGCTTTAGCATTATGCCTGCCGTGTCTCCTTTTTGCATTTTGCGCTGTCTGACTTGCTCCATCTCCCCCCCCCCCCCCCCTCCCCCCATCAGTATGTCTTGTCTCCCTTTGTATTCTGTGCTGTCTGACTTGCTTTGCAATGCTGGACGTGAGTATTGTTCCTCCCTCTTCTCCCATCAGTATGTCTCGTCTCCCTTTTGTATTCTGCGCCTGTCTGGGTTACTTTGCATTCCTGTACGTATGTGTGTGTGTATCATTCCTCCGACTTGACTGTGTATTGTTGCTCCGTCTTGCCTCTACATTATGCCTGCCGTGTCTCCTTTTGCATTTTGTGCTGTCTGACTTGCTTAGCAATGCTGGACCTGTGTATTATTCCTCCATCTCCCCCCCCCCCCCCCCCCCCCATCAGTATGTCTTGTCTCCCTTTGTATTCTGTGCTGTCCTGACTTGCCCCCCCCCTCCCCCCCTCCCCCCATCAGTATGTCTTGTCTCCCTTTGTATTCTGTGCTGTCTGACTTGCCCCCCCCCTCCCCCCCTCCCCCCATCAGTATGTCGTGTCTCCCTTTTGTATTCTGTGCTGTCTGACTTGCCCCCCCCCTCCCCCCCTCCCCCCATCAGTATGTCGTGTCTCCCTTTTGTATTCTGTGCTGTCTGACTTGCTTTGCAATGCTGTACCTATGTATTATTCCTCCGTCTCCCCCCTCCCCCCCCCCCCCCCCCGCCCCCATTCTCCTCCATTGCCTCCCTTTGTATTCTGTGCTGTCTGACTTGCTTTGCAATGCTGGACGTGAGTACTGTTCCTCCCTCTTCTCCCATCAGTATGTCTTGTCTCCCTTTGTATCCTGTGCTGTCTGACTTGCTTTGCAATGCTGGACGTGAGTATTGTTCCTCCCTCTTCTCCCATCAGTATGTCTTGTCTCCCTTTGTATTCTGTGTTGTCTGACTTGCTTTGCAATGCTGGACGTGAGTATTGTTCCTCCCTCTTCTCCCATCACTATGTCGTGTCTCCCTTTTGTATTCTGCGCCTGTCTGGGTTACTTTGCATTCCTTGTATGTGTGTGTGTGTGTATCATTCCTCCGTCTTGACTGTGTATTGTTGCTCCGTCTTGCCTCAACATTATGCCTGCCGTGTCTCCTTTTTGCATTTTGTGTTGTCTGACTTGCTTTGCAATGCTGGACCTGTGTATTATTCCTCCGTCTCCAACCCCCTTCCGCCCCCCCCCCCTCTCCTCCATTGTCTCCCTTTTGTATTCTGCGCCTGTCTGGGTTACTTTGCATTCCTGTACGTATGTGTGTGTGTATCATTCCTCCGTCTTGACTGTGTATTGTTGCTCCGTCTTGCCTCAACATTATGCCTGCCGTGTCTCCTTTTGCATTTTGTGCTGTCTGACTTGCTTTGCAATGCTGGACCTGTGTATTATTCCTCCGTCTTCCCCCCCTCAACCCCCCCCCCCCCCCCCCCCCATCAGTATGTCTTGTCTCCCTTTGTATTCTGTGCTGTCTGACTTGCTTTGCAATGCTGGACCTGTGTATTGTTCCTCCGTCTCCAACCCCCTCCCCCCTCCTCCATTGTCTCCCTTTGTATTCTGTGCTGTCTGACTTGCTTTGCAATGCTGGACGTGAGTATTGTTCCTCCCTCTTCTCCCATCAGTATGTCTTGTCTCCCTTTTGTATTCTGCGCCTGTCTGGGTTACTTTGCATTCCTGTATGTGTGTATCATTCCTCCGTCTTGCTCCACCAGTATGCCTGCCGTGTCTCCTTTTTGCATTTTGTGCTGTCTGACTTGCTTTGCAATGCTGGACCTGTGTATTATTCCTCCGTCTCCCCCCCCTCTCCCCATCAGTACGTCTTGTCTCCCTTTGTATTCTGTGTTGTCTGACTTGCTTTGCAATGCTGGACCTGTGTATTATTCTTCCGTCTCCAACCCCCTTCCCGCCCCCGCCCACCCTCCTCCATTGTCTCCTTTTGCATTCTGTGCTGTCTGACTTGCTTTGCAATGCTGAACGTGAGTATTGTTCCTCCCTCTTCTCCCATCAGTATGTCTTGTCTCCCTTTTGTATTCTGCGCCTGTCTGGGTTACTTTGCATTCCTTGTATGTGTGTGTGTATCATTCCTCCGTCTTGACTGTGTATTGTTGCTCCGTCTTGCCTCTACATTATGCCTGCCGTGTCTCCTTTTTGCATTTTGTGTTGTCTGACTTGCTTTGCAATGCTGGACCTGTGTATTATTCCTCCGTCTCCAACCCCCTTCCGCCCCCCCCCCCCTCTCCTCCATTGTCTCCCTTTTGTATTCTGCGCCTGTCTGGTTACTTTGCATTCCTGTACGTATGTGTGTGTGTATCATTCCTCCGTCTTGACTGTGTATTGTTGCTCCGTCTTGCCTCAACATTATGCCTGCCGTGTCTCCTTTTGCATTCTGTGTTGTCTGACTTGCTTTGCAATGCTGGACCTGTGTATTATTCCTCCGTCTTCCCCCCCTCAACCCCCCCCCTCCCCCCATCAGTATGTCATGTCTCCCTTTGTATTCTGTGCTGTCTGACTTGCTTTGCAATGCTGGACCTGTGTACCATTCCTCCGTCTCCCCCCCCCCCCCCCGCCCTCCCTCCAGTATGCCTTATCTCCGTTTGTGTTCTGCCCCTGTCTGGCGCACTGCTAGACGTGTGTATTATTCATCCGTCTTCCCCCTTGTCTCCCTTCATGTTTGTGTGCTAACTAAATGACATAGCAACAGCTTGCTGTTGTCTCGTCTGTCTCACTCCCTGGGAAATGCTTGTCATATGATTGTATTGTACTATACTGTATTGTATTGTATTGTATTGTATTGCATTGTATTGCATTTTTTGTTTGTCGCAACAGATTTCTTTGCGTGAAATTTGCATTTGTATTTGCATTTGTATTTCTTTTTATCACAACAGATTTCTCTGTGTGAAATTCGAGCTGCTGTCCCCAGGGAGAGCGCGTCGCTACGCTACAGCGCCACCCTTTTTTTTGTATTTTTTCCTGCATGCAGTTTTATTTGTTTTTTCCTATCGATGTGGATTTTTCTACAGAATTTTTCCAGGAACAACTCTTTTGTTGCCTTGGGTTCTTTTACGTGCGCTAAGTGCATGCTGCACACGGGACCTCGGTTTATCGTCTCATCCGAATGACTAGCGTCCAGACCACCACCTCAAGGTCTAGTGGAGGGGGAGAAAATATCGGCGGCTGAACCGTGATTCGAACCAGCGCGCTCAGATTCTCTCGCTTCCTAGGCGGACGCGTTACCTCCAGGCCATCACTCCACATTCGGACTGCTTCTCCCAAAGAAGAGCGTATCGCTGTATTTAGAGCGCCACCTTTGTTGTATTTTTTTCCCTTCTGCCTGCATCTTTATTCGTTTTCTTATCGAAGTGGATTTTTCTGCCTAATTTTGCCAGGGACAACCCTTTTATTTCCGTGGGTTCTTTTCTTTTTTTTACGTGAGCAAAGTGCATGGTGCACACGGTACCTCGGTTTATCGCCTCATCCGAATGACTAGCGTCCAGACCACCGCTCAAGGTCTAGTGGAGAGGGAGGGGGGATATGGTTACGTCCCAATATCGCAGATCATTTCATTTGACCTTTATCAGAACTAGTTTCCTTAGTCATTCGGTTGACATATAGATGAAGAAAAATATTTCAAGCGTTTATACAATTATTCTCCATGTCCTGTCATTTTCTCCAACCTGTCCGTTCCATAAACCGTTGAATCTATCGTTCGAAGAAATTAACTTGTAACGTGAAGGAAATAAAAAAAAATAAAAAACACACTCAATATTTAGAAGATGGAGGAAGGATACCGGCATTAAAAGATCGGACTTCAAACTGCTATTTCGGAAGACGGTTTTTGGTAGGTTTTTTTTTTTTTTTTTGTTTTTTTTTTGGTTTTTTTGCAAAGCTAACTTAGTGCACATTGACATTTCATTACAATCTCGCTTCCATTCGTGCCAGTTCACAGCGCTTTCCATTTCAATGGCAAAGGGGGGAAAATGGGAGTTGAACTGACCCGACACTGTCGTTTTGACTCTAGGTCTAGAACCAGTGAAGAAGGAAAAACAGTTTTCAGTTTCAGTTTCACTTTCTCAAGGAGGCGTCACTGCGTTCGGACAAATCCATACACGCTACACCACATCTGTTGAGCAGATGCCTGACCAGCAGCATAACCCAACGCGCTTAGTCAGGCCTTGAGTGCATGCTTACATATTTGTGTACCTATGAAAGGGGATTTCATTTTACGTAATTTTGCCAGAGGACAATACTCTCGTTGCCATGGGTTCTTTTTCAGTGCGCCAAGTGCGTGCTGCACACGGGACCTCGGTTTATCGTCTCATCCGAAAGACTAGACGCTCAGTTTGATTTTCCAGTCAAACTTAGGAGAAAGGGCGAGAGCGGGAATCGAACCCACACCCTCACGGACTCTCTGTATTGGCAGCTGAGCGTCTTAACCATTCTGCCACCTTCCTCCTAGGAAAAACAAAACAAAACAAAACAATACGAAACAAAAAAAGAAAAAGAAAAACAATAACGCCGATACTGTTTCTCCTCCTCCTCGTTCTCTTCATCATCTTCGTTCGTTCGTTCGTTTGTTCGTTCGTTCATTTCTTCTTCTTTTTTCGTCGTCGTAGTCGTCGTCATCTGCGTTGTGTTCTTTTCCCAAACAGGCTACATTAAACATATTTGTATTTGTATTTCTTTTTATCACAACAGATTTCTCTGTGTGAAATTCGGGCTGCTCTTCTCAGCGCCACCCCTTTTTTTCTGCCTGAAAATTTTATTTGTTTTCCCATCGAAGTGATTTTTTTTTCTACATAATTAATTTTGCCAGCGACAACCTGAATTTTTGTTGTCCCTGGTAAAAGTTTGTAGGAAAAACCTACCTTGTTAGAATAAACTAGTTCAGTTTCAGACAGAAAGAAAAAAAAAGAGAAAATAAAGGTGGTCCTTGGAAAGAGCATCCCGGATTTCACACAGGGAAGTCTGTTGTGACAAAGAGTGCAATGCAATACAATACAACACAACACAATACAATACAATGTAGTCTAGTGTAGTGAAGTGTAGTGAAGCGTAGTGTCGTGAGGGGAGTGTAGTGGAATGCAGTGCAGTGCAGTACAGTACAGTCAGTACAGTACAGTACAGTACAGTCAAGAACACCACGGTACAGTAGGGTACAGTACAGTGCAGTAAAGTACAGTAACGCGGTACCGCACAATGCAGCACAGCACAGTACAGCACAATACAACGGCAGCTGATGCAACGCAGTGCAATAATATTTTATTTTATTATATTATTTATTTATTTATTTTTATTTTATTTTATTTTATATATCTCTAGGCCTGACTAAGCGCGTTGGGTTACGCTGCTGGTCAGGCATCTGCTTGGCAGATATGGTGTAGCGTATATGGGTTTGTCCGAACGCAATGACGGTTCCTTGAGCTACTAATACTGTGGTGGCTGCATCTTGATTTTTTTTTTTTTTTACAGCATCCGTAACGGGCAGTGACATCTGTCTGTGTGGCTGGGCTCCAAGACTAATTGATAAACAATGACAGCCTGTGGCTTGAAGATCGGGCACAGCATCACCAGTCGCCACCAACACAGATACACATTTAATAGTGCCACAGGCGACTTATCCAGCCATGGAGCCCGCTAAACCATAATGAATATGCAAATGGAATTTTGAAAGGATTGACCCACTCAGTTGAGAGAGAGAGAGAGGGAGAGAGAGAGAGAGAGAGAGAGAGAGAGAGAGAGAGAGAGAGAGAGAGAGAGAGAGAGAGAGAGAGAGAGAGAGAGAGAATAACAACAAACGAATCGAACGGCGAAAACCAAATTGAACGAGGAGATACACAAGTGTATGGAAAGAACAGGCGCACGCATGAATAACACATGAGTCTAAAACAGAATTGCTGGCTTCACACACACACACGCACGCACACACACACACACACACACACACACACACACACACACACACACACACAGGTGCATCACTTAAACAAGGAAGTGCGGAAAACGCAAGCGTGAAATTCAAATTTTTACACAAGTGTGAAACAACTAGCCGAAGCCATGTTAAGAAATCATAGACTGTTTTGAATTTTAGAACATTTGAATAATTGGGAAATGAAAACGCAAATGAAAGAATCTTTTGCAAGATAAAACCGCCAGTTGCCAAGCTTTAAGTTTTTTTTTTCTTGAATATAATTTTGTCCCTAGAAGAAACGTGTGTTTTTTTGCTCAAAGCTGACACTTGGCATTTCGACGTGAAGAATAACATACGGTCTTCTGTCGCGAAGTTCCCTTCTTTTCAAATCTGTTCTGTGCTTTTTATTTCATTTTCATTTTATATTCTTTCTCTTTGTGTTTTTTTTCTCCAGTCTCTTGCATTCATATTATCGCCGAGACCCTAAGTTTCAGTTTCAGTTTCAGTAGCTCAAGGAGGCGTCACTGCGTTCGGACAAATCCATATACGCTACACCACATCTGCCAAGCAGATGCCTGAACAGCAGCGTAACCCAACGCGCTTAGTCAGGCCTAGAGGGGAAAAAAAGTGAATAAATAATAAATAAGCGTGCATAAAAATAAGTAAATAAATAAATACAATATAAAAAAGGTAGTAGTAACAATAATAATAATAATAATAATAATAATAATGAATAAATAAATAAATAAGACAACAATGAAGATAAATAAGCAAATAAATGTGAAACATGAAGACACACATTCACACATACACCCACACATGCATAACAGATATGCACCAAACATGCAGTTTCACAGATATGAAAGCACAGTCAAATACACATTAACGTACAGGAGTCCCAACACACACACACACACACACACACACACACACACACACACACACACACATTACCCTACACCTCCTCTACCGT
This sequence comes from Babylonia areolata, assembly GCF_041734735.1. Taxonomy (NCBI): domain Eukaryota; kingdom Metazoa; phylum Mollusca; class Gastropoda; order Neogastropoda; family Buccinidae; genus Babylonia; species Babylonia areolata. The sequence goes on along the minus strand of NC_134899.1, from coordinate 42,667,774 downwards.
AAGCGTTACACTATACCAGCGTGATTTTTGACTCACTTGTGTAAACAAAGTGAGTCTATATTTTAACCCAGTGTTCGGTTGTTCTGTGTGTGTGTGTGTGTGTGTGTGTGTGTGTGTGTGTGTGTGTGTGTGTGCCCGTGGTAAACTTTAACATTGACATTTTCTCTGCAAATACTTTATCAGTTGACACCAAATTAGGCATAAAAATAGGAAAAATTCAGTTCTTTCCAGTCATCTTGTTTAAAACAATATTGCACCTCTGGGATGGGCACAAAAAACTTAAAAAAATGAAGCCTAATTATATGCAAACTGCATTTACTGTTATATTTATATTTTTTGTATTCTCTAAACTTGGCACTTTGATCTGATATTCTGACACAACAACAAGAGCAGTCATTATTATCATTTTTTGTTCAAACAGGAACTTCTTTTGCTGAGCATGGAAGTTTTATTTATTTTGCAAACGTTTTGGTGCAGATAGTAAAAAAGAGAAATTACTCTGTAATTAATGCTAGGGGACTTAATTTGCCACAAGTGAGTCTTGAAGGCCTTGCCTCTCTTGCTTGTTCTTGTTTTTGTTGTTGTTGTTGTGTTTTTCGTAATTTTCTTGTTGCCAAAGCGGAAGATGATTTCTTATGTCTGGAGATACAGAGTCGAAACTTTTCACGCGACTTCACGTATTGTCAACAACAGTGATAATGATAACAACAACAACAATAACAACAACAACAACAATAATGATAATAATAGTAATAATGACGACGACGACAACAACAACAACGACAATAATAATAATAATAATAATAATGATGATGATGATGATGATGTTGATAATCAGAAGAAGAAGAAGAAGAATTACAATAACAATAATGAATAATCATGCGGAAAGGGGCTAGTTAAGTGGAAAGATGAACACAACTTGAGTGAAGGTAGGTCAGGTTGTCGCATTAAGGACCCAGTGCTTGTATTATCCTGTTTTGTTAGCGTTGTAATGTGTTGTATTACGCTGTGCTGTTGCGTGGCATTGTGTTATGTTGGGTTGGGTTGTATTGTGTTGCGTTGCCTTATGTTTTCATACAGCATTGTATCGTGTTAACTTTCTGTCTACAACATATTTCTCTGAGTGAAATTCAGACTGCTCTCGCCAAGCACAGCGTGTCGCCACAGTGCCGCGCCACCCTTTGTTTTACTGCCTGCAAGTGTAGTTGTTTTCCTATCAAAACGGGTTTTTCTACAGAATTTTACCATAGACAGCTCCCCTTGTTGCCGTGAGTTCGTTTCCGTCCGCGAAATGCATCAACTCGCGGAACCTCAGTTTATCGTCTGATCCGAATGACCAGCGTCTGTTCAAGGTCAGGAGGATGGGATGAAAATACTGGCCAGTGTTGGGATTGGAACCCGTGACGAACGCTTCGTAGGCGGGCGTGTTACCACTAGACTACCACTGTACTCGCTACGGGTTTTACAAACAGCGGGAAGCCTGAGCCTTGGAACCCCAACTGCCGCCACCCCCATCCCCATCCCCCTCCCCTGTCCACACTGCCAGAGAACCTTCAGGGCGTAGATTGGACTAACCAGCCATCTGGGCACACACCGACCCCAACAACCTCAGTCCCCCAGGATGACTGAGATGGTCCTTGTTGTGCTGACGGACAAACAACACAAATACAGCCAATGCTGTTTTTTTGTTCGGTGGACGTGCACTGCTCATGACATCGTATCTGCCGTTGTTATCGCCAT
>NC_134899.1:42646034-42648534 GCF_041734735.1 Babylonia areolata | reverse complement strand
AAAGACAAAGATCATGACCAACAGCAGCAGTGGAATCAAAACGGACATCAAATTGAAGGTCTAAAAGCTTTAAACAGTCAGCAGTTTTGTTTTTTTTTAAGTAACTTGGTGCAACCGTCTCAAACGAAGTCTTTGCACCAGATTTCTAGTAACCGAATTGCGCGGTCAACTGCAGCGTTGAGGTAACTGAAAACCACACGGCGTCATCCACATGTAATATGCGGCTTCTGTTCAAACGTGTGTGCGTGGGCTCGCGCGCGCGTGTATGTGTATGTGTGTGTGTGTGTGTGTGTGTGTGTGTGTGCGCGCGCGCGCATGTGTGTCTGTGTGTGTGTATGTGTGTGTGTGTGTGTGTGTGTGTGTGTGTGTGTGTGTGTGTGTGTGTGTGCAGTGCGTGCATGTGTGAGCATGCACAAGATTTTATATTGATATGCATTTGTATGTATCCTAATTTCTACTGTATCTGTGTTTTGTATTATTTTCGATTTATGTTTGTACCTTGTGTACTATCCCCCTCCCCCAACCCAACATTTCTTGTGATCGCGGTACACTTAGTAATAAAGACATATTCTATTCTATCTATTCTATAACAAAAATTTCTCCTTGGCATAAAAAAAACAATTAAATTCTTGCGTACACTTGTCATCTCACTTTTTTTCTGTACGCTTGTGAATCCTGTACCGCACCCCACGCCCCCTGCTGAACTCCAGAGACGCAATGAAGCCCTTGAGATGAGATGCTATATAGTTAGATCCTGAACCTCAAATACAGAGACCTACGCCACCACAAAATGAGGCCAGAAACAGAATAACAGCAGCCTTTGGGGCATACGACAGCCTGCTTTTTGACATTGTGAAGAAAGGAAAATTGGTGCAGTATGGACATGTGATGAGATCATCAGACCTGCCAAAACCCTCCTGCAAGGCACAGCGCCTGCAGGAAGAGGAAGACAGGCAGACAGAAGAAGAGGTGGGAAGATGACGTCCGGGAGTGGACAGGCTTGTCTTTCGCCGAGTCGCAGAGACAGCAGCCCACGACAGAGGGCAGGAGACTGTCAGAGAGTCATCAGTGGTGCCTCCACAACCCCACCCGGGTTCACGTAGCCGACGACGACGACGACGACGATGATGATGATGATGATTAAAGTAGACCCCCTCCCCACACACGTGTTCTTAGGTGTAGTTGTAACTGAGGCGCGAATTGTGTCGTGTGAATATGGGTACTTGTACAGGGCCTATCCTCGGTCGAAGACCGAGCCCCAAGCGCTTTACAGACACGCAGTCATTTGCGCAACATGCTTTATACCAGGGTAGAGCCGACTGACAGCTGCCATTGGGCGCTCATCATTCGTTTCCGGTGTCATCCAATCAGGTATCATTCACGCATACATACACACTCATACAGACATGTAACATTTTACGTGTATGACCATTCTGTTTATTCAACACGTCAGGTAGGCAGCCACACTCCGTTTTAACCCCCACCGAACGCTGACATGACTACATGATTTTTAACGTGCGTATTTGATCTTCTGCGTGCGTGCACACACGAAAGGGGTTCAGGCACTATCAGGACTGCACATAATTTGACCTAGGAGAGTGGTAAAATCTTCACCCTTTATCCACCAGGCGCCGATACCGAGATTCGAACCCGTGACCCTCATATTGAAAGTCCAACGCTTTAACCACTCTGCTATTGCGCCCGTCAAGGGATCGTGACGGGCGGGTGTGGAGGGGGGAGGGGGGGGGGGGGTGAGTGGGTCAGTAAAGGCTAGTCCAGAACAATCTCCCTCTCTTTCTCTGTCTCTGCTCTGGGCCTTGCATTTGGAATGAACTTCCTCTTTCGCTCCGTCAGGTCTCCGAACTCAGCTCTTTCAAGTCCGGCCTTAACTCTCTCCATACGAACGGCGAAAGAAACGACGTTAACAGCGCTTCACCCCAATTACCATCATCAAAATATTGCAAGCGGAACGCTCTTATACTGAAGAGGTGAATGTTGACAAAGAATACCACAATTCTGACGACGGAAGCTAAGGGCTGGGTCATTCAGACACCCACTGGACATCCGAGGGGTCTGTGTAGAGGAGAAGAGAGGACTGGCCGTACTGAGTGAGTTAAAACCCACCTCTTCCCAAGATAGCCTCCCTTCCCTGCCTCTTCCTTGTCTTCAGTTTCTTCAGTTTTGGAGTTATGCATGCGTGTGAATGACTGGCAATCTTGATCAGCCACAAATGATCCCGAGGTTTCATTCGAGACAAGCCCAGAATAACCCCAGGGGAAAGAAAAATCTTGCCAGGTGGAGGGTGGAGTGGGTTTGGGGTGGGGAGTTGGGGGCGGGGGGGGGGAGTTTTAGGCTGTTACACGGTGATAAAGAAAGCTGGACCGATCACATGCTCCTGATTTGACTTGCAGGACGTGCTGGTCTGATAAGCTCTTCGGGAGAGTTGGAAGAATACAACGATAAAATGGAGAACTATGAAGAATAGTTTGATCAACTGACC
>NC_134899.1:42631034-42633534 GCF_041734735.1 Babylonia areolata | reverse complement strand
GACAAGCAATCCTCTGTGACAAGAGTGTATGACCAGTCGCATGAGCGCGTGCGTATCTTCGTGTGGGAACGGGTTTGTCGGTGATCAACATAGATCTCTGTGTGTTTGGGAAAATCCCACCGAAAAGACACCAAGGCAGGGCGCTGGGCAAGGAGAACATTGCCTGTTTCTCCCCATAGGTTACTCAGGAACTGGTCTGGCGTGAGTACCTCCAGAGTCCCTTTGTCCGCCTAGGTTACTCAGGAACTGGTCTGGTGTGAGGTGCCTCCAGAGTCCCAGAGTCCCTTTGTCCACTAGTTTACTCAGGAACTGGTCCGGTGTGAGGTGCCTCCAGAGTCCCAGAGTCCCTTTGTCCACTAGTTTACTCAGGAACTAGTCTGGTGTGAGGTGCCCCCAGTGTCTCTATGTCCTCCTAGGTAACTCAGGAACTAGTCTAATGTGAGGTACCTCCAGAGTCCATTTGTCCCCCTAGGTTACTCAGGAACTGGTCTGGTGTGAGGTGCCTCCAGAGTCCATTTGTCTTCCTAGGTTACTGAGGAACTGGTCTGGTGTGAGGTGCCTCCAGTGTCTCTTTGTCCACCTAGGTTACTCAGGAACTGGTCTGGTGTGAATGCCCCCAGAGTCCATTTGTCTTCCTAGGTTACTCAGGAACTGGTCTGGTGTGAGTTACTTCCAGAGTCCATTTCTCCCCCTAGGTTACTCAGGAACTGGTCTGGTGAGAGGTGCATCCAGAGTCCATTTGTCTTCCTAGGTTACTCAGGAACTGGTCTGGTGTGAGTTACTTCCAGAGTCCATTTCTCCCCCTAGGTTACTCAGGAACTGGTCTGGTGAGAGGTGCATCCAGAGTCCATTTGTCTTCCTAGGTTACTCAGGAACTGGTCTGGTGTGAATGCCCCCAGAGTCCCTTTGTCTTCCTAGGTTACTCAGGAACTGGTCTGGTGTGAGGTGCCTCCAGAGTTCATTTGTCTTCCTAGGTTACTCAGTAACTGGTCTGGTGTGAGTACCTCCAGTGTCTCTTTGTCCCCCTAGGTTACTCAGGAACTGGTCTGGTGAGAGGTGCATCCAGAGTCCATTTGTCTTCCTAGGTTACTCAGGAACGTGTCTGGTGTGAGGTGTCTCCAGAGTTCATTTGTCCCCTAGGTTACTCAGGAACTGGTCTGGTGTGAGGTGCCTCCAGTGTCCATTTGTCTTCCTAGGTTACTCAGGAACTGGTCTGGTGTGAGGTGCCTCCAGAGTTAATTTGTCCCCTAGGTTACTCAGGAACTGGTCTGGTGTGAGGTGTCTCCAGAGTCCATTTGTCTTCCTAGGTTACTCAGGAACTGGTCTGGTGTGAGGTGCCTCCAGAGTCCCTTTGTCCGCCTAGGTTACTCAAGAACTGGTCTGGTGTGAGGTGTCTCCAGAGTTCATTTGTCCCCTGGGTTACTCAGGAACTGGTCTGCTGTGAGGTGCCTCCAGAGTCCATTTGTCTTCCTAGGTTACTCAGGAACTGGTCTGGTGTGAGGTGCCTCCAGTGTCTCTTTGTCCTCCTAGGTTACTCAGGAGCTAGTCTGGTGTGAGGTGCCTCCAGAGTCCATTTGTCTTCCTAGGTTACTCAGGAACTGGTCTGGTGTGAGGTGCCTCCAGTGTCTCTTTGTCCTCCTAGGTTACTCAGGAGCTAGTCTGGTGTGAGGTGCCTCCAGAGTCCATTTGTCTTCCTAGGTTACTCAGAAACTGGTCTGGTGTGAGGTGCCTCCAGTGTCTCTTTGTCCTCCTAGGTTACTCAGGAGCTAGTCTGGTGTGAGGTGCCTCCAGTGTCTCTTTGTCCTCCTAGGTTACTCAGGAACTTGTCTGGTGTGAGGTGCCTCCAGTGTCTCTTTGTCCGCCTAGGTTACTCAGGAACGTCTTGTGTGAGGTGCCTCCAGAGTCCATTTGTCCCCTGGGTTACTCAGGAACTAGTCTGGTGTGAGGTGCCTCCAGAGTCCATTTGTCTTCCTACGTTACTCAGGAACTGGTCTGGCGTGAGTACCTCCAGAGTCCCTTTGTCCGCCTAGGTTACTCAAGAACTGGTCTGGTGTGAGGTGTCTCCAGAGTTCATTTGTCCCCTGGGTTACTCAGGAACTGGTCTGGTGTGAGGTGCCTCCAGAGTTCATTTGTCTTCTTAGGTTACTCAGGAACTGGTCTGGTGTGAGGTGCCTCCAGTGTCTCTTTGTCCCCCTAGGTTACTCAGGAACTGGTCTGATGTGAGGTGCCTCGAGCGTCAATTTATTCCCCTAGGTTACCCAGGAACTGGTCTGATGTGAGTGCCTCCAGAGCCCATTTGTCTTCCTAGGTTAATCAGGAACTGGTCTGATGTGAGGTGCCTCCAGAGTCCATTTGTCGTCCTAGGTTACTCAGGAACTGGTCTGGTGTGAAGTACATGGTCCCCTCGTATTTTCCCTACCAGTCAAGGGAATGGGAATTCATTTACAGCTTTGTGTTTTGTGAAGGACTATGACTCTACGAATAAAACAAGTTTAAAGAA
>NC_134899.1:42618534-42626034 GCF_041734735.1 Babylonia areolata | reverse complement strand
TAGCGTGGAGTTGTATTAAAATGTATTGCACTGTAATGCCTTACGTTGCATTCCATTGCATAGTATTGCATTATGTTACATTGTGTTGTGTTGTGTTGGATTGCATTGCATCGCATTGTATTGTTTTGCATTGCATTGTATTTTATCACGTTTTGTCAAATATATTTCTCTGTCTGATATTAGGCCCGCTCTCCCCGGGGATATCTTGTCGCTACAGTTTCTTTTTTTTTTTTCTTTCTGCCTGAAGATGTATTTGGTTTTCCTATCAAAGTGTTTTTGTTGGGTTTTTTTTCTACGGGATTTTGCCACGGACATTGACGGGGGCAATAGCCGAGTGGTTAAGGCGTTGGACTGTCAATCTGAGGGTCCCGGGTTCGAATCACGGTGACGTCTCCTGGTGGGTAAAGGGTGGAGATTTTTACGATCTCCCAGGTCAACATGTGTGCAGACCTGCTAGTGCCTGAACCCCCTTCGTGTGTATATGCAAGCAGAAGATCAAATACGCATGTTAAAGATCCTGTAATCCATGTCAGCGTTCGGTGGGTTATGGAAACAAGAACATACCCAGCTTGCACACCCCCGAAAACGGAGTATGGCTGCCTACACGGCGGGGTAAAAACGGTCATACACGTAAAAGCCCACTCGTGTGCATACGAGTGAATGCAGAAGAAGAAGAAGCCACGGACATCCATTTTGTTGCCGTGGCTTCTTTAACGTGCACTAAGTACGTGCTGTACACGGCACCTCGATTTATCATCGTCTTATTCGAATGACTAGCATCCAGGCCACCACTCAAGAACTCGTGGATGGGTGCGGGGCCGGGAGTTGGGGGTGTGGGGGGTAGAATTCCTGTCAGTGTATTCGGCGAACGCGAATGGCTGAGATTATTTGATATTTCACAAAATGTCAATGTTTCTGTGTCTTTTCTTATCGTCCATATTCTATTTTATTTTCTCCTTTTCCATTATATCACGCTTCACACACACACACACACACACACACACACACACACACACACACACACACACACACACAAACACACACACACACATGTATATACACACACTATATATATATATACATATATATATATATATATATATATATGTTGTAGGAAATCATAGGGTTGGGATTTTCTTCTGTGAAGATCGGGAACACTCCTAAATCGATAAGGCAGGTGGAATAATTTCATTCCACAAGATATCACCTTCCCCCATTAGAGAGGTTTTAATGGACGGCTAGCTGTGCCTATGGAAGAGTTAGATGTATACGTGTGTGTGTGTGTGTGTGTGTGTGTGTGTGTGTGTGTGTGTGTGTGTGTGTGTGTGTGTGTGTGTGTGTGTGTGTGTGTGTGTGTGTGTGTGTGTGTGTGTGTGTGTGTGTGTGTGTGTGTGTGTGTGTGTGTTTCGGTTTTTTTTTTTTTCTCTGTCTTCTTTCCCACACCCACCGCATCCCTACCTTGTTTGAATAAAACATCTTCGCACTGACATGGTCGGCATGATGCATGGGTTGTTTCCCCCTGCGCTCTGCTCTTCTTGTTATCCCCCTTGCGTGTTTAACAAATTGCTGTCTCCTTCAAAAGAGGAAATCTTCAATCTTCCCCTCCGCCCCCTCAGTGGCTGTTTGTGTGTGTGTGTGTGTGTGTGTGTGTGTTTTCAGAGTTCGGATTCTATTCCAAAACACACACGCAAACACGCACGCACGCACGCACGCACCCACGCTTGCTCGCATGCATCCACACACACACACACACACACACACACACACACACACACACACACACACACACACACACACCTGTGCACGCCTCCCCCACCACACACACACACACACACACATACATACATACATACATACATACATACATACATACATACATACAAAAACACACACATGCAAACACACACATGCATGCACGGATTCACACATGCACACGCATACATAAAACACACGGACATCACTAACACACGCGCACACGCACACACACACACACACACACACACGCGCGCGCGCGCGCGCGTGTGGACTCATGCTCCCTGTTGAAATAAAAGCATCCTTTTTATGTTATTTGATAAGCGCAAAGGAGTTGTTAACCTTCAACGAATTCATGTTGTGAAATACTTACAGATTTTTTTTTTTATGTTTCAAAATGTGTGCTTAGAAAAAGTCGATAAAAACAGCTTTTGCACTTCTCTATTTTTGCATCAAACTTTTTTTTTTAATTTCCGTGGTCGCCCAGTATTGTTTGGGCGTGTTTTATTCTTTTTATTTGTTTTCTGCTTTTTTTTTTTTTTTTTTTTTTTTTTTTTTTTTTTTTTTTTTTTTTTTTTTTGTTTTGTTTTTTAATCTGAGTTGACAAAGGACAGGTTTGAAGCAAAACATTCACGTATTAGTACAGTACAGAGAGAACAAGAGAGACAGAGACAGAGAGAGAGGGTGGGGTGGGGAAAGATAGACAGAGAGTGTAGACAGACAGAAGAGCGACGGAGTGAAAGAGAGACACACACATTGCTATATTATTGCCATTGACAATACAATCTGTGTGTGTGATAGTCAGTCGTGTCCGACTATGACCATCAGAACAGCAGAGGAGGCAACTGCTGTTCCGACTATTTGGGCTGGAATTTGATTATAGTGGAGAGTGTCTTGCCCAAGTTACATCCCCACTCTCTCGGCCAAGAGGGTTTAAGACAGTCGGCGTTGGGATGGTTCCCAAAGGCCAACTAGCCCACAAGGCTGCAGCACTAAGAGCCAGTGCAATTTTGCCTCCTAGTTTGAGAGTCATAGTCCTTCACAAAAGACTAAGCTGTAAATGGTTTCCCATTAACTAGAGAAACCATTGATAATACAGCTCTCACTTTGCTGTTGGCCCAAATGTAAACTTATGTCAGTCTGTGATATAAGCCGAGTGTTGGGCCTAGGGCAATGTAAGAACAAAAGAATAACGGCGGTATACAAAGAAATCAACACATTGCTAAGAGTTTAAAAAAAAAAAACGAAAAAAACAACGATGATAAAACAAAAAACCAAGATCATAAAACAGAACATACTGCTAAGATTAAAACAACAAGAAGAAAACAACAACAACAACAATATGACGGCGAGAGGGAGAGAAAGAGATAGAGGGTGAGCGAGAGAGACAGAGAGAGAGAGGGTGGGGTGGGGAAAGATAGACAGAGAGTGTAGACAGACAGAAGAGCGACTGAGTGAAAGAGAGACACACACATTGCTATATTATTGCCATTGACAATACAATCCTTTGGCAAGGGGGTGGGGGGGGGGGGGGGGGGGGCAATGTAAGAACAATAGAATGACGGCGGTAATCAAAGAAATCAACACACTGCTAAGAGTAAAATAAAAGAAGAAAAAAAACAACGATAATAAAACAAAAAGCCAATATCATAAAATAGAACATATTGCCAAGATTAAAGCACGAAGAAGAGAAAAAAAACAACAACATGACGGAGAGAGAGAGGGTGAGCGAGAGAGAGAGAGAGAGAGAGAGAGAGAGAGAGAGATAACAAGAGAGAGAGAGAGAGAGAAAAGGAAGAGAGAGAAAGAGAGAGAGCGAGAGAGGGAGAGAGAGCAGCTTTGACTGGCAGAACGGAATTGCTGAAAGCAAACATCATTATCATCATCATCATCATCGTCGTCGTCATCATCATCAGTAGCAGCAGCAACAGCAACGACAAATTTGAAAACAGACTGATATCCTTAAGCGACAGGAGTTTTAAGAGATAACAAAAGCAACAGTTTCAGTTTCAGTTTCACTTTCTCAAGGAGGCGTCACTGCGTTCGGACAAATCCATACACGCTACACCACATCTGTTGAGCAGATGCCTGACCAGCAGCATAACCCAACGCGCTTAGTCAGGCCTTGAGTGCATTCTTACATATTTGTGTACCTAAGAAAGTGGATTTCATTTTACGTAATTTCGCCAGAGGACAACACTCTCGTTGCCATGGGTTCTTTTTCAGTGCGCCAAGTGCGTGCTGCACACGGGACCTCGGTTTATCGTCTCATCCGAAAGACTAGACGCTCAGTTTGATTTTCCAGTCAAACTTAGGAGGAAGGGCGAGAGCGGGATTCGAACCCACACCCTCACGGACTCTCTGTATTGGCAGCTGAGCGTCTTAACCATTCTGCCACCTTCCTCGACAACAACGAAAATAAATCAAAAGATTCAGATCGCTTTTAGAATTCGTTCTTGGGTTGAGTGATCAAAATGAAACACGAGGACAAAGAATAATCGTGCAAAAAAAAAAAAAAAAAAAAAAAAAAAAAGAATCTTGCCGTCTTAAATGGTTTGGAATGCTACGCTTGTAATTCGGTGACACCTCCCCCCCCCCCCCCCCACCCCCTATGTTCCCCCCCCCCTCCCGCCCCCCTGTCTGTCTGTGTGTCCATCCGTCTGTCTACATCTATCTGGCTCTCTGTCTGCCTGTCTGTCCGTTTGTCTCTCTGTCTGTTTGTTTGTGTGTCTGTCTGTCTGTCTCTCCTGTGTGTGTGTGTGTGGGGTGTGTGTGTGTGTGTGTGTGTGTGTGTGTGTGTGTGTGTGTGTGTGTGTGTGTGTGTGTGTGTGTGTGTGTGTGTGTGGTGTGTGTGTGTGGTGTGTGTGTGTGGTGTGTGTGTGTGTGTGTGTGTGTGTGTGTGTGTGTGTGTGTGTGTGTGTGTGTGTCTGAGTTTGTCCACGTTTGATAAGGGGAAAGATACAGAATAGGTTCGGTTGTTAATTAGATATCTATCAGTTAGACGAAAACAAAAATCCTCGCAATGATATTCTTTGTTTTACTCTAAATAGATAAATGGGTAAATGAATAGGTAAATAAATAAATAAATAGATACATACATACATAAATAAATAAATACAGACACGAATCATCAAATAAAGAAGCAAATAACTAAGGAAAGAAGTAAATAAAGAAATTAATTCTTTAAAAAAAGATAATAATAATAATAATAATAATAATGATAATAAATCTGTTCAGCCACCTTAGATTATAATTAGAGAAGAAAACTAACGGAATAAAATAGCAAGATCAGAAAACAGAGAAATGATGAGATCAATGAATAAAATAGATCGACAGAGAAAATACATGTTAGATAAAAAAAAAAATTAAAAAAAGCAAATCAATAACAGACGAATGAATAGATAAATTGATGATAATAGACACATGAATAATCAATCAATCAAATAAAGTGCAGCACTTGCCCCAGAAAATATATGCCAGATAAAACACATAAATAACAGATGAATAGATAGACAAATTGATGATAATATGTAGACAGTAAATAAATGAATGAATAAATGAATAAATAAATATATATATATAAAGCGCAGGACTTACCCCTTCCCCAAAACAACTGACATCACAGTACACAATACACAAATTTTATTGTCTATACTTTGGTACAGAGATTTTCTTTTTGGCAGCAGCACTTGTCCAACATAAGAAGAAAACAACAAACAAATAAAATGAATAGAAAATAAAAAGATAAATTAAATGGCACCAAATGGAAATAGCTATATACAAATATACAGATTACTTAAATTTACGTGCCTCTCCATTTCAGTCAGCTAAACCGCATTACACATCTACCCCCCCCCCCCCCCCACACCCACACACACACACACCAACACACACACACACCACGCACACACACACGCACACATACACTCTCTCTCATCCCCTCTCTCTCTGTCTCTCTCTTCACAAGAAATGCCACTACAAAGATCATCGTTCATTTACGTTTACGTTTACTATCAAATTACCTCCCACCCCCCCCCCCCCACCCCAACTCCTGACCCTCACGCCTATTTTTTAGCACAGAAGGACGATTTAAGACAACAACAACAACAACAACATCAACAACAACAACAGCAACAGCAAAATACTGAAGGCAGAATTTGCATGACCGTCTTTTTGTGTCTTCGATAAGTATGCTCACAACAATCACAATTCAATAAAGAAACATCCCCTTCCAGGAAATTCTTAAACTGTCTTCCTTCCATACAACGAAGCTTTTTTTTTTCTTCTTCTTCTTCTTCTTCTTCTTCTCCTCGATTTATATATATTCCAATATTTTTTTGTTCTTTTTTTTATTTTTCTTGTTTTGCTAATTATCTTAAACCAACAATAGAGAAGTGTGTCCTGGTATTGACCTTTGTCTGCGAAAACAAGACAATGAGATTTTGTTTTTGTTTGTTTGTTTCTTCTTTGGGAGCAAGTTGAGACGATCGGGCAAAATGACGAGGTGCTGGGTTCACTGGTAATAGAACGTTATCCGAATACTGAAAGCACTTTTTTTTTCTGTTGTCGATTTATTCGGATGATTTTTTTTTTCTCCAGTTTTTCTGTCTCTCTGTTTTTGTCTCTTTCTTTCTCCCCCTTTTCACTCTCTCCTCTCTGTCTCTCACTCTCTAATTCTCTGTAATTCTCTATTTTCAACCAATAAAGGGGAAGGTATCCTTGTTTTAGTATATATATATATATATATATATATATATATATATATATATATATATGTGTGTGTGTGTGTGTGTGTGTGTGTGTGTGTGTGTGGATATATATATATATATATATATATATATATATATATATATATGAATGGATGTATCATTCCTGATCCTCATATATATGTATGTTTGTGCTTTTGTGAGTCTATGTGTATCTGTATACAAATTATGGTGTATGCTTATTCACCCAATTAAGCAGTTCGCCATGCACCTTTACAATACTTTTGATGAGATGAAATTCTAAATTTCTGATTGCTGGAGAGCCTTTTAAACCATGTTTTTTTGGTTCAGAAAGCTGACGGGCGCAATAGCCAAGTGGTTAAAGCGTTGGACTTTCAATCTGAGGGTCCCGGGTTCGAATCACGGTTACGGCGCCTGGTGGGTAAAGGGTGGAGATTTTTACGATCTCCCAGGTCAACATATGTGCAGACCTGCTAGTGCCTGAACCCCCTTCGTGTGTAAACGCATGCAGAAGATCAAATACGCACGTTAAAGATCCTGTAATCCATGTCAGCGTTCGAGTGGGTTATGGAAACAAAAACATACCCAGCATGCACACCCCCGAAAACGGAGCATGGCTGCCTACATGGCGGGGCAAAAACGGTCATGCACGTAAAAGCCCACTCGTGTACATGCGAGTGTACGTGGGAGTTGCAGCCCACGAAAGCAGAAGAAGAAGAAGAAGGTTCAGAAAGCTACCCACCCACCCCCTCCTGGTTTCAGTAAACTTCAAACTTTTAGAATCTCGTCTCTGATTCTGTATGGTCGACGATACCAATTTTACCCGAATCGTCCGTCACTGCGGAAATAATTCTGCATTCGCCTGAGCCAAGCTTCTTTTGCAACAAAGCATCTGAGCGGCAAAGGTATGAAAGATAAAGAAGAAAAAAGACATGAATAGGTTAAAAATATCAATAGATACAAAGGTATGTAGATGAGCTGTTTGGATATTAGTGAAATGTGGATTCGATTTTACGGCTCA
>NC_134899.1:42581034-42588534 GCF_041734735.1 Babylonia areolata | reverse complement strand
CACTTTTTTTCCCTCAAGGCCTGACTAAGCGCGTTGGGTTACGCTGCTGGTCAGGCATCTGCTTGGCAGATGTGGTGTAGCGTATATGGATTTGTCCGAACGCAGTGACGCCTCCTCGAGCTACTGAAACTGAAATTGAAACTGTGGAAGGAGGCAACATGGTCATACATCAAGTCTGGAGCGAAGGGCTAGTTCCTGCTTCTTCCACCAGCATGACGTAAACACGAATCTTCCCCCGGGGGGGGGGGGGGGGGGACCAACATGTCTTGGAGGGAAGATAGTTTTTGGGGTATCACCGGAGTAGGTCACCAAAACCTTTTTGAGAAGGTATAGAACGATGTTTTGGTCAAAACTATGAAATTCGTGCAAGGTTGATGCGTTTAGAATGGTCATGTGACAGGAAGTAACAAAATAACGGAGAGATGCGTCCGTCCCATATATGTAAGTTTCTTTTCACACACACACACACACACACACACACACACACACACACACACACGCCTGTGTGTGTGTGTGTGTGTGTGTGAGAGAGAGAGAGAGAGAGAGAGAGAGAGAGGGAGTATTGCACGCTAGTGTATCCATTGTTTTTCCATCAAGATGATTGTTTTTTTAACAAAATGTTACCACGGAAAATCCTTTGTGCATCGTGAGCTAAATCATGCTGCATACAAGATCTCGGTTTACGGTCTCATCCGAAAGACTAGCACCCGCGCCACCACATAAGGTCTCGTGCAGGATGCAGTAGGTTTATAAAAAATCCCGGTCCGTATATTGGGGACACGAACCCGTGGACATTCCCTTCCTAGACGGGCGCGTTAAACGTTGGGCCACCGTTCCACTTTCGAACCAACCAATCAAGAGACGCCCATACATTCAAACCAGCCAACCGCCTTGGGGATGTAGCTTACGTCAGAAGACACTCAGACCAATTAGAAGTGACTCAACTTCCACCAACTATTTCACTGTGCTGTCACAGTAAATACCTCGTCTGCAGTTCTTACGTTAGTAAACAAAATCGTCTCGATAACCTGGTGAAACTTTCTTCTTCTTCTTCTTCTTAGTCTTTTTCTTCTTCTTCTTGATCATCACCATCATCATCATGATCATTTTCCTCTTCTTCTTCTTTTTTTTTTTTTTTTTTTTTTTTTTTTTTTGAAAGTCAGAGGCACCCCAAAAGAGATGTCCCATAGGTTTCCTGAACTGAATTTTCAGAAAGTTTAAAATCGTCTGTGTGTTTATGTGATCATGGGTGAGAGAGAGTGCGATTTGAAAACCTCCAACAGGATCCGTATGGATGAGGGGAGAAGGGGGTGGGTGGGGGGGATGGGAGGAGTGGAAAAAGGTGGGGGATGGAAGATGGGACCTGGAAAAAAGGTGGAGATAAGCGAATGATAAGAAAAGCATTGTGAAACGAGTGTTGGATTATCCATGGGGCCACTTTGTTCGGATCTGCTGTCAATAAAATGGTCAATCTGGTGTTTAAATCCTTGATTGATTCATTTTATTTTTATTTACTTATTCATCTATTCATTGTTAAAGGAGGTGCAGGGTAATGTGTGTGTGTGTGTGTGCGTGTGTGTTGGAGCTCATGTACGTTTATATGTATTTGACTGTGCTTTCATATCTGTGAAACTGCATGTTTGGTGCGTATCTGTTATGCATGTGTGGGTGTATGTGTGAATGTGTGTCTTCATGTTTTACATTTATTTGCTTATTTATCATCATTGTTGTCTTATTTATTTATTATCATTACTACTACCCTTTTTTATATAATAATTTTTATTTATTTATTTATTTATGTAAGCTTATCTATTATTTATTCACTTTTTTTTCCTTCTCAAGGCCTGACTAAGCGCGTTGGGTTACGCTGCTGGTCAGGCATCTGCTTGGCAGATGTGGTGTAGCGTATATGGATTTGTCCGAACGCAGTGACACCTCCTTGAGCTACTGAAACTGAAACTTATTCATTGTTTAGTTGTTTTGTTGTTGGATTTTTTCTTATGTTCGAAATAGGGATCTGTACCCGGGTTCAGATTGTTCAGTTTTATAATATGCACAAGAGTAGGGTGTAAAGATAGAATGAAATAACATGTATATTTTGCTAAAATAAGATAATCGAGATCATCTTTCGCCTTCAGCCAAAGGTAAAAACACATTCACAGTCTGCTTGTTTTCCGTATGCCAGCAACAAGTTATAAGGTCATTAGTAGAAGAAGAAAGAAAGAGATAGAAAGAACGAGAAAGAGAGAAAGAAAGAAAGAGATAGAAAGAAAGAAAGAGAAAGGGAGAAAGAAGGAAAGAAAGAAAGAGAAAGAGATAAAGAAAGAAAGAAATAAAGAGAAAGAGATAAAGAAAGAAAGAAATAAAGAGAAAGACAGAAAGAAAGAAAGAAAGACAGAAAGAAAGAAAGACAGAAAGAAAGAAAGAGAAAGAGAGAAAGAAAGAACAAGAAAAAAAAAACTTGAAGATGAACACGCCCATGTACGCTCAATCACTCGCCTAATGGAACTTACGTGGAAACATCCACAAGCTTTTCAACCATCAGACAATTTCTTGAGTATTCAGTGCATTCAATATGTCTCGTTATTGCCATATGTATCCCCCCCCTCTCTCTCTCTCTCTCTCTCTCTCTCTCTCTCTCTCTCTCTCTCTCTCTCTCTCTCTCTCTTTCTTTCTCTCTCTCTCAGTCTCTCTCTCTCTGTCAGTCTCTCTCTCTCTCTCTCTCTCTCTCTCTCAGTCAGTCTCTCTCTCAGTCTATGTGTGTATGTGTGTGTGTGTGTGTGTGTGTGTGTGTGTGTGTGTGTGTGTGTCTCCCTCTCTCTGTCTCTGTCTCTCTTCGATTCTCTCTCTCTCTCTCCATCTCTCTGTCTCTCCATCTCTCTCTCTCTCTCTCTCTCTCTCTCTCTCTCTCTCGCTCTCGCTCTCTCTCCTCCCCCTCTCTCTTTCTCTTCGATTCTTTTTCTCTCTCCCTCTCTCTCTGTCTCTGTCTCTCTCTCTCTCTCTCTCTCTCCCTCTCTCTCTCTCTGTCCCTCCATCTCTCCCCTCTCCCTCCCTCTCTCTCTGTTTTCTTGGTTTTCTTATGTATTTTTTTTTTGCTGATCAGCAGAGCGATGTAGGATTTGTTTTTAAAGCATGTAAAAAAAAAACCATAATAATAATAATAACCTCTGTCCTTGTGAAAAATGACTCCCAAAACGTTCACAGAAATATAAAATACGATAAAGAAAAAAAAACTAAAAAAAAACAAAAAAAACACAGAAGTGGGGGGCCGGGTGTGTGTGTGTGTGTGTGTGTGTGTGTGTGTGTGTGTGTGTGTGTGTGTGTAGAGGGGTGTGTATGGGGGGGTGGAGTCTCCGTCAATGGATGAAGCATGTATGAGAGGGGGAACATGAAGGAAAGAAGAAAAAGAGAAGAATGAGGAATCTCTTTTTTTTTCTTTCTTTTTTTTTTCAGGCAGCGGAATCGGCAGGTCGAAACGTGCCAGCATAGAGTACTGGCCGAACGCTAGGCGCTAGCGGGCAATTTTAAATGCCGAATACACAAATTGGAAGGAATCCCCGCCACTGCTGCCCGATGATGTTTAACATGGCGCCATACCCCTAACATGTTTCAGGGTGGAATCTGTTATCCATGTGGCGATTTAGAGCATGGATGTATGAACGGCCGACTGATTTGTATTTGTATTTCTTTTTATCACAACAGATTTCTCTGTGTGAAATTCGGGCTGTTCTCCCCAGGGAGAGCGAGTCGCTATAATACAGGGCAACCCCCTTTTTTTTCTTTTTTCTTTTTTTTTGCTTGCATTTTTTTTCCTGCGCGCAGTTTTATTTGTTTTTCCTATCGAAGTGGATTTTTTCTACAGAATTTTGCAAGGGACAAACCTTTTGCTGCCGTGGGTTCTTTTACGTGCGCTAAGTGCATGCTAGCACACGGGACCTCGGTTTATCGTCTCATCCGAATGACTAGCGTCCAGACCACCACTCAAGGTCTAGTGGAGGGAGAGAAAATATCAGCGGCTGAGCCGTGATTCGAACCAGCGCGCTCAGATTCTCTCGCTTCCTAGCCGGACGCGTTACCTCTAGGCCATCACTCCACGGATAGAAGACAGAAGATACTGAAAGAAAGTTTGGTAAACATGAAATCCCCTCTTCCTCAAAATAGATAAATAAATAGACAAACAAACAAACAATAACACACAAACAAACAAAAACAAACAAGCAAACATGCTGCAGATACACAGATGGGATCGGAAATGAAACAAGTAAAAGCTGTCCCTTATCAGACTCATTTCTCACACACACAAAGACACATTTAGCTGCCTTTTGGAAAACTGGGCTTTATCTCGATCAGAGAGAACAAGATGTAGGCTATTAATTTTATCTCGATACAAGAAAGGAGAAGACAAAACAAGTCCAAAAAGGAACAACTGCCTTCACTTTCCTGCTCATGCTGGTTTTGGAGAGATATATTCCTGACAATCTTCTTCTTCTTCTTCTTCTTCTTCTTCTTCTTCTTCTTCTTCTTCTTCTTCTTCTTCTGTGTGTGTGTGTGTGTGTGTGTGTGTGTGTACTTCTTCTCTCTGTGTGTGTGTGTGTGTGTGTGTGTGTGTGTGTGTGTGTGTGTGTGTTGTGTGTGTTGTGTTGTATGTGGTGTGTGTGTGTTGTTGTTTTAAACCACTACCCTAACCCCAAGTGCCAATCAGTTTGAAAGGTCAGAAGCTGGGCCAAGACTTTTATTGACACGTCCTCCACTTCTTTGTTGAAAGTGAAGACATTTGGGCTTGGATTTTCTTCTTTCTTTCTTTCTTTCTTTCTTTCTTTCTTTCTTTCTTCTTCTTTTCTTTATTTCTTTCTCTCTTTCTTCTTCTTCTTCTTCTTCTTCTTCTTCTTCTTCTTCTTCTTCTTCTTCTTCTTTCTTTCTTTCTTTCTTTCCTTCTACTTCTTTCTTTCTATATTTTCTGTCTGTCTTGGATTTCTTCTTCTTCTCCTTCTTCCCTTCCCCCCAGTTCTCTCTCTCTCTCTCTCTCTCTCTCTCTCTCTCTCTCTCTCTCAAAGGTGATGGCTTAACTTACTGTAATGCTAAAAAGGAATATAAGCGTTTACTGAAGAAGAAGAAGGGCGATTTCGATAGGACTACACCTGATAATCTCGTCAAATCCATTTCAGATCAAAAGGTATTCTGGCAAAATATGCGTAAACTTTTCAAATCAAAATCTCAGCCTCACAATGATATAAGTGTTGAGCAGTGGTTTAATCATTTTCAAAGTGTGCTAGAAAAAGAAGTAGTTCAAGTAGAATTATCTGACAGTGTGCCAGACAACAATGATAGTTTTCTAGATAGACCAATTTCAAAGGAAGAGGTACTTTTCGCTATCAGGAAATTGAAAATGGGTAAATCTAGTGGTCCTGACGGTATTATTGCAGAGATGTTAAAATATGCTGGTGATCTGGCTGTTGACTTTCTTGTTAAGTTGTTCAATGTTCTTTTTGATAAGGGTCAATATCCAGATAACTGGTCAGAGAGTATCATCGTTCCTCTTTTTAAGAAGGGTAATATGAATGATCCAAACAATTATAGAGGAATATCGTTGTGTGATATTAGCAGTAAACTTTATAGTTTTGTTATAAACAATAGATTACAAGAATGGGTTGATCAGAACAATAGTACAGGGGAATACCAAGCGGGTTTTAAGAGAGATTACTCTACTATTGATCACATGTTTACATTATTAGCACTTATTCAAAAGCAATTCTGTTCAAACAGAAAATTATACGTAGCTTTTATAGATTTTGAGAAGGCATTTGATTCAGTTTCGAGAAAATTACTATGGCCAATTCTTCTGAAAAATGGTATAAATGGGAAGTTATATAAATGCTTAAGAAGCATGTATGATACTGTTAAAGCTAGAGTAAGGTGTGGTGATAAACTTACAGAATACATCAATTGTACAAGTGGTGTAAAACAGGGTGATGTTTGTAGTCCTGTGTTATTTTCATTATTTGTTAACGAATTGGCTCTTGAAATAATTCAAAATGGTCGGCATGGTGCCAAACTGGATAATAGTCTTGTTGAGCTCTTCATACTTTTGTTTGCTGATGATATTTTGTTATTATCCGAAACAGTTGTTGGCCTCCAGTCTCAATTAAACAGTTTAGCCAGAGGGACTTCAAATTTAAAGCTTAAAGTGAATTTGAGTAAAAGTAACATTGTGGTCTTTAGAAAAGGTGGTTTTTTGGCTGCTTGTGAGAAATGGTATTATAATGGCACTGAGATGGAAGTTGTGAATTCATATAAATACCTTGGTATATATTTTTCAACGAAACTCAGTTTTAAGTTTGCTTGTGAAGATCTGGCATGCAGAGCTAAAAGATGTCTTCTGTCTATATTAAGTAAGTTGTATAAACTTAATAATACTTCTCTGAACTTATATATAAAATTGTTTGATACTCAGGTACAGCCAGTGGCTCTCTATGGAGCTGAATTATGGGGTCTTGAATCTAGTTCATCAGTGGTTGAGAAAGTTCATTTGTTTGCATTAAAAAGATACCTTGGCGTTAGCATGAAAACTCCAAACGATTTAGTGTATGGAGAACTTGGAAGGTTTCCTATTTGTATCAATGCTGTTATTCGAAGTATAAGATATTGGTTCAGATTAGTACAAATGGATGAAAACAGATTACCGTCAAAAGCTTATAAATCGTTGTTGTTACTGGATGAAAAAGGAAAAACCAACTGGGTAACAAATGTCCGAAACGTTCTATGTAATAATGGGTTCTTGTATGTTTGGGAATATCAGGGGGTAGGATGCATGCAAACTTTTATTAGGACATTCAGACAAAGACTCATTGATGTTAGATGGCAACAGTGGGAAGAACACATGAATTCAAGTGACAGGTTTAGTTTATATAGAAAATTTAAGACACTTCCCACCGTCGAACCTTATATCTTATTGAATATGAATAGACATGTGAGGTATGCGTTGACAAAATTTAGATTGGGGATGTCGGAAATTGCTGTACATAGTTCCCGATACAGTTACGAGAAAGATGAAATATGTCCATTGTGTAAAGAAGAAACTGAAGATGAAGTCCACTTTGTATTACGCTGCCACTGTCTTCACGATTTAAGAACAAAATTTATACCACACATTTATCACGATAAGCAGAACCTGTTTTCGTTACAAATGCTCTTTTCATCAAAAAATGAAAATATAATGATAAATTTCTCTCTATATATATACAAAGCTTTGAAGAGGCGTGAGAACGCAACAGAATTGTTCGATGTCAGAGAGTAAGGCAAAGACGATTGGTTTTTTGTTGGTTGTTCGTTTTGTTGTTGTTTTTCTCTTGGAATCTGAGTATTTACTTGTTCACGCAATACTTTTGTGTCCGTATGTTATTTGTATGTTAACAATATTCATAACATTTATAAGGTAGAGAAGTTTCTTTACTTTTGTTTAACCCCTTCAAATGGGGCAATGGCCTTATATTGAATAAATCG
>NC_134899.1:42553534-42576034 GCF_041734735.1 Babylonia areolata | reverse complement strand
TAAAACATTAACATGAAATGAAAATAGAAACAATAATGACTGAAAATAAACCGATAACTTAATACATTGACTTGTAACAAAAGGAAATCTACGCAGAATGACTGAAATAAAACGATGCTCACTGACTCGATCTCATTTAGTAGCCAAGGGTTATGTGATCATCGACAATAGGTTTTGGATCCGTGGGGATCACTCACAAGAAACTCGAGCATGGAGAAATGACAGACACCGCTGAACAGACTAAGTGTCTTCTTCTTCTTCTTCTTTTTCTTCTTCTTCTTTTCTTTTTCTTCTTCTTCTTGTTCTTCACCTTGTTTTTGTTGTTCTTCTTCTTCTTCTCCTCCTCCTCCTTCTTCTCCTCCTCCTTCTCCTCCTCGTCCTTCTTCTTCTTCTTCTTCTTCTTCTTCTCCTCCTCCTCCTCCTTCTCCTTCTTCTTCTTCTTCTTCTTCTCTTCCTCCTCCTTCTTCTCCTTCTCCTCCTCCTTCTCCTTCTTCTTCTTCTTCTCTTCCTCCTCCTCCTTCTCCTTCTCCTCCTCCTCGTCCTTCTTCTTCTTCTTCTTCTTCTTCTTCTTCCTCCTCCTCCTCCTCCTTCTTCTTCTTCTCCTCCTCCTCCTCCTCGTCCTTCTTCTTCTTTTCCTCCTCCTCCTCATTCTTCTTCTTGTGTGTATGTGTGTGTGTGTGTGTGTGTGAGTACATACATATATGATAATGTACCAATTGTTCTTTTCATTGCTTTGTTACTTTTAATAGACTATTCTATTTACTGTTGTTATTCATCGTTATTATTTTATTTTATTTCATTTTATTTCTTAATTTCTGTTTTGTGTCGTTCTTTATTTTCATGTTTTGTGTCCTTAAATGGGCAGAATTGTAAAAAAAAGGTCTTTACTGCGCCTAATTCCTTACCCATTAAGGACTCAATCAACCTTCTCATTATTATCATTATTAGTTCAACATTTCTTTGTTCTTTTTGTTTGTGTGTTGTTGTCTGTTTTGCTTTGCTTTTTGTTTTCTTTACAAGTTGTAATAATAATGAAAATTTTAAAAAAAAGTATCATGTGTCTGTTCTTGTTTTTGTTTTTGTTTTTTAAAGAGTTAAAAAAAACGAACAAAAAAACAAAACAACAACCACCAAACAAACCAAGAAAATAAAATTAAACTAAATTAAATTTAAAAAAAACAAAAACAAAAAAACACCACCACCAAAAAAAAAACAACAACAACAACAACAAAAAAACAACCGCTGAACAGACTCACTCACACCAGACACATTGACATAATTATGTACAACGGACCGGGGGTGAGGGATACAGACGTCAGCACATTTAAACCCTGCCCTGAAAGCGAGAAGTCTCCATGGAGACATTGTCTGTGTTGAAACCCCCGGGGGAACGGTGGCGAATTGTCGCATTTGTACAACAGCACCCACACGGTTGGGTTTTGTGTGTGTGTGTGTGTGTGTGTGTGTGTGAGAGAGAGAGAGAGAGTGTGTGTGTGTGTGTGTGTTTGTGTTACCCAAGTTTTTTGGTGTTTTATTTTTTTTTTTTTAATTATATTATTATTATTTAGTTAGTTTTTGTTTGTTGTTGTTGTTTTCTCAAGGCCTGACAAAGCGCGTTGGGTTACGCTGCTGGTCAGATATCTGCTTGGCAGATGTGGTGTAGCGTATATGGATTTGTCCGAACGCAGTGACGCCTCCTTGAGCTACTGAAACTGAAACTGAGTGTTTTTCGTTTTTTGGTGTTGTTTTGTTTTTTGTTTGTTTGTTTCGCTTTTTCCTTCTGTCCCCATGAATATAATTAATTTACGTCTGCCCTCTCCAAGTACAGTTTGAACGACTGCATAACTGACCAGCATCCGATCAAAACAGACGTGTCATCACTGACTCAACAGCTTGCGACTTCGGTTGACCCGAGTTGGTCCTCAAAGTCTTGGCTCGATACTGTCTTTTCCTGTTGCTGTTTTGCTTCTCTTTCGCTTGGCTGTTTGTTTGTTTCGCTCCCTGGTCTGGTCCACTTTCTTCTTCTTCTTCTTCTTCTCGTTCGTCAGATGGACATCCAAGTCTCCGCGATGAAGGCTGCTGTACGCTACAGGACTTCCGCGTAGAGCTTCCGGTTTTCACTGGAGTTGGGTCTGACCAGTCGCTCTTCCTGGGCACGTCATGGAGGGGGTAGGACTGCAGCAGATGTTCTGCTGTCTGGCTGTCGGTCCCACAGGGGCACTGTGCTGAGTGACCAACACGGGATTTAGTGCATAGGATAGTGGTTTAGGCGGTTGTGGCCTGACCTGAGTCTGAACACTGTCTGATCGTCCATAAAAGCAGTATTGCGTTGCAAGCATTGATATTCAAAGAACATATGGATGAATGCATCTAGCGTTAGTTTACAGTGATAAAGGGATGTAACAAATATAAGCAAGTGTTCAGACATATTTACGACTGCCATTCAAGGAGCATATGAATGAATGCATCAAGCGCTATTTTACAGTGATAAAATGATGTAACAAATAATATAAGCGAGTTTTCAGACATATTTACGATGATGCTCAAAAGGTCGCACAGTTTCACACAGAGGCAGCAACACTAGCGATGATTACAATCGTACCCCAAACATTCCATTCCCCATCTCTCTTCCCCATCCTCATTTCCCTTGAATCATACATCCAGTCATACATGTAAATGAAGAAGTAGAAACATACACAGGCGTGTCAAATTAACTGGACGTCAGAACACAATAAATCGTGGCTGACGCTCAATTAGTTGCCAAGTGAATGGAGCTTATCTGAATGTAGGTATCTTTAACTTCCATCCCTCTACACAGTCCTCCCTCTGTCTGTCACGAGGAGATGGCAAACAGAACTGGGTAGTCCACATCAAGAAAACACTAACGGAACATGCATTCGGTCTTGTTTGGATGTGCCAAGGAGTAGGGCACGAGAGTGGGTTTGTATCGGAATTTAAAGATAGGCTTATAGCATGTTACAAACAAAACTGGCTTGGAGAAATCGGGAGCAATGATAGGTAAAAATGGTTCTATTCATTTAAATCAATATTTCAAACAAAGAAGTATATAAAGATCATAACAAATAAATGGCATAAAATCTGCTTTGCGAAGCTCAGACTCGGAGCACTTGGACTGAATGCCAACAGAAGATGGTTCGATTCAGACGTAGCAACATCTCCTTGCCTAATGTGTGGCGAAAGCCCAGAAGATGAAAATCATTTCATATTTAACTGCAGAAGATACGATGAATTGCGAAAAAAAAACCTGTACCATTTTCAATACAGCTCCAGCGCAGAGAAAAGATTTGTTCAGCATACTGATGACAGAAAATGAAGATATGATACTTTCACTTGCAAAAAATGTATTTGAGGCAATAAGTATACGGAACACGTCCATCATCGGTCCAAATACTCATTAATCAATTAAAAATTAGTATGGGTTCTATGAGGAAAAAAGCATATATCAAAAGGAAGGGCTAAATTTGGATGGTCAGTCTCGACATTGTAACTATATGATGTGCTCATATTGATATGATGGGTTTTGATGTTGAGGCATAAATAATTATTTTAGGATTTATATGTACTTCAATATGTGTTTGTATTGATATGATGTGCGTCGATGTTACATGCGTAAATATATATTATATGATTTATATTTACTTTGTTTATCGTGTACTGTCCAAACCTTGGAGACGAACGAATGAAAAAAGGCACATTACCCCTTGTTTCAATTATGTTGTTGTTTTTTTTGTTTTTGGTTTTTTTCTCTCTTTTTTCCTTTCTGTTCCATTTTATCTGTTTTGCACCATTTTGTTCTGATTAGTACTTACTATGTCACTACAGCTTTTCAGGTAATAACATTAAACATTTCAGTGTTCAGTTCTCTGTGTCTGTCTCTCTTTGTTTATCTTTCCGTCTCTATCTCTGTCTCTCTCTCTGTCTGTACCCCATCTCTCTCTATCTCTTTCATTCTCTCCTTCTGCCTCTCTCTCTCTCGTTCATTATCTCTCCCTCCCTTTCTACTCCTCCTCCCCCCCTCCCCCCCCTCCCCCCCGGTTGTTTATGCGTCAATTTGTCTAACCTTCAGTCCGTCAGTCTGTCCGCCAGTCTGTCTGTAAGTCTGTCGTTTTGTAAGCATGTCTGTCTGTCTGTCTGTCTCTCTCTCTCTCTCTCTCTCTCTCTCTATATATATATATATATATATATATATATATATATATATATATCGTCACCAATAGAGTAGTAAAAGAAAAAGAAAAAACAAAACACAAAAAAAACTGCAAGAAATAACTCTCCTGACATTGTGCAAAAATCGATTCCCAGTTTGTCAACAACAACAACGACAACAACGACGACAAAAAACAAACAAACAAACAAACAAACAAACAAACAAAGTGAAATGAATTTGTGGACAGGGAGGGTGGGCCTGAGAACATAATAATGGTGTAGGATGTGGGGGGGGAAGAGGGAAAGGAGAAATCTTTTTTTTTTTTTTTTTTTTATCTAATTATTTCTAATGCAGAAAAATCAGCAGGGGTCCATGCCAAGCAATAGCGCACTGCGCTCACAGTGTCATGGTAGCGGCAAGCTGACACTTTTATTATAAGGCCTAAAACAGCAGATTGGCAGGAAACTGGTTGGCAGGTTGTTGATGTCAAAACACGGCGTGACACGCCTGCAAAATGAATCCCATCTGCCGCTTGGAGATTTCAATGTTCACGATTTGGGATAGAGAAGGAGGGGGGAGAGGTTGGGGATGGGGGGGGGGGGGCGTGGGGGAGTGGGGGGGGGGGAGGAAAAGATTTTGTTGGTGTGAGATCCCTTCTTACTGGAAGTATTACATTCTCGAATTAGTTGACTTATGTTACACAAAGAGTGACAACATATTGATAATGTTAATGGATGACAGTAGATAGATACTTGTGTGGCGCAAACTCCCCATATAATAATGGGTTTTAATGGGTTCAGATGCTTTATATATATATATATATATATATATATATATATATATATATATAGAGAGAGAGAGAGAGAGAGAGAGAGAGAGAGAGAGAGAGCGTTTTATTTTACATCTGAGTTCATAAAAGCTATTTGGACAAAGAAATGCACACACACACACACACACACACACACACACACACACACACACACACACACACACACACACACACCTTTCCTTCCCCCCCCCACACACACACAAACACACACACACACACACACACACACACACACACACACACACACACACACAAACACACACACACACACACACACACACACACACACACACACACACACACACACACACACACACACACACACACAAAATGTTTAAGAAAAAAACGAAGGGACAAGATTGAAGAGGTCATTAGCCAGGGTGGGGGGGGGGGGGATCTCATTAACCCACCACCGTAAATACAGCTCCCCCAGATTACAGCTGACCACTCTCCCAGCCCCCACCAACACCCACCCATCAACACTGTCACATCAAGCCGTTATTTGAACTCAAAAGGTCTGATAAAAACTAGTTTTATCGAACAACGTGACACTTTGATACTGAAGTGTCGTCAGCTTTAAAACCCCGTGTGATGGGGAAGATTTATGGGGCTGGAGGGTGTGTGTGTGTGTGGGGGGGGGGGGGGTACAGCCCCTTTTTTTACCTAGTCCATCGGCTCCAAAGTTTGTACAGTGCAAAGAAAACACAATAAATATTACCCTGCAGCAGATATTTTAACTCTCTCCATACGAACGGTGAAAGAGACGACGTTAACAGCGTTCCACCCCAATTTCCATCATCAAAATATTGCAATCGGAAGGCTCTTATACTGAAGAGGTAAATGTTGACAAAGAAAACCACAATTTTGACGACGGAAGCTAAAGGTTGGGTCATTCAGACAGCCACTGGACATCCGAGGGGTCTGTGTAGAGGAGAAGAGAGGTCTGGCCGTACTGAGTGAGTTAACGTGGATCAGAATCCAGTGAAGGGCGGGGATGAGAAGCAATATGTAAGGCTTATTTCCCAAACGCAAAGAAAGAAACTTGTCTCGTGGATGAAGGTCAAGAGAAAAAACAGTGTTCATGGATCTGGCTGAAAAAGTGTTCGTGCCCTGTGTGAGCAGTCGTGTACATCTCAGTTCTGTGTAAGAATAGAAACAGAAAGACAAGAGTGGGGAATGGTGCGGATGATGAAGTGGTGTTCGAAGGATTCAAAAGATTCAAAGAAAATTTTATCCTTCGCCCGTTTTGGGGGTGTGTGTGTGGAGGATATGATAACAAATGCATACACATCGAATCACAACACACACACACACACACACACACACACACACACACATATCGAATCACAACACACACACACACACACACACACACACACACACACACACACACACACACACACACACACACACACACGAGAGAGAGAGAGAGAGAAGAGGAGGAAGAGGAAGAAGAAAATGATGATGATGATGATGATGACGATGATAATGATGATGATGATGATGAATCTACAACAATGAATTATACTTCAGCATGATAATCATTGACAAAAGCATGCTCCAAATGACAAAGTATGCTCCAGGAAAAGTCAACTACACACCGTTCTCTATAAGAAGAAGAGCGGCTATAAACGTAAAGAACAAAACTGCACCGAAATCTGGGCGAACCGTTAAAATCATAACAAGCGGGTTAAAAAACAAAACAAAAAAAAACGGGTCGGGTTTTCAACATCATACACTTTTGTGCTCCAGTGATGTTGTTGAGGTTTGTGTGACCGTGTGTGTGTGTGTGTGAGACATGCACATGGGGATGAGAAAAGGCGGGGGTGGGGAAGGGAAGAGAAAGTGGAGGGAGGGAGGTGGGGGCGAGGGGGTGGGGTGGGGGCGGGGTGTGGGTGTGTGGGGAGGGGGATGTGTGTCTGTGTGTGTGGGGGGGGGGGGGGGGGGGCAGGACATTGGAAAAGACGTGAGAGATTTGTTGAAAGGGTGGTGTTTTATACAGAAGACTCACAAATATTAAAAAGTGCAGGTGCACACAAATCTACACACACCCGGAACACGGTTAACGGGCGGGTGCGGACGTGTTGGCGAGAGCTCTGACATAAATTAGCGATTCGAACAAATCTTGTGGTTATTAATTGTAATTTACTGATCGCTATGTCCGGCAGTTAAAATTAGACAATGATACCGTAAAAAAAAAAAAAAAAAAAAAAAAACCGCTGAAATAAGATAGGAAAAATAAAAACAACCACGAACAGGGTGTCATGTAAAAGCCGCGCCATGTCACCGTGCCGGGCAGTGCAGTGACAATGTTGTGCAGTGTTGTGCAAAGCAAGCTCCCCGTGCCTGTTAACAGTGAAGCTGTGAAGTGCGATATGTGACGTGTGGTTGACAACAGGAGCAGCTGAAGTTTAGTGAACTGCGCCAGACTTCGTTCCTTTCTTTGACTGTGTTGTCGATTTTCTTTTTCTTTATTTCCCCCTTGAAAATTGGCGTGAATCCATTCTGTGTCTTCGGATGATATGACCGTGGTTACCTCACGTGAGTACTAAATATGTTACATGACTATGACATCAAACACCATCTCAGAATATTTTAGAACACCAGTGCAAAAGCGGAAACAATCCTCTACATCAAGTGAATGTAGCCCAGCCAGTGAAAAAATAAGTCAGGATAGAAAGAGATTGTTTCATCAGCTTTCAGATTCTTTTCAGGAGGAGGGGAAAGAGGACTCCAGTGAAAATAGTGTGGATATAAGTACAGAAATGATGGAGGAACGTATTACTTTGAGTGATGTGATGGAAAAAAATTGATGATTTATCCACAAAGGATGATATAAAACAACTTCGAGCTGACTTCGAAAAGGTGGCAGCTAATTTAAATGACAGAATGGACAAAATGGAAAGTAAGCTTTTTGACATGAGCAATGAAATGGACAGTGTTAAAAAAGAGAATCTGAAACTTAAGGAACAGCTCAAAGAACAGGAACAGAAGATGCGAAATTTGCAAAGTGAGCAAAACGATCTTCAGCAGTATGACCGGAGGTGGAATGTTAGAGTCTATAATGTCAAAGAAAAATCAGGAGAGACAGCCGTAGACTGCACCCAGAAATGCTGCCAGATATTCACGGACCTAAGTGGGGTGTCAACTACCGATGATGACCTAGAAATCGCCCACAGGACAGGAGCCCCCTCTCAAGGAAAACCACGCCCTATAATTGTCCGCTTCAAATCGAGAAGGTTAAAGGACAAAGTGTTGGCAGACCGAAGGAAGCTGAAGAACAAAGGAGTGTCGGTGGGGGAGGATTTGACCCCTGCCAACTACAGACTGCTGACTGAAGCATACAAACATAGTGCGACTCTAGCAACCTGGTCTTCGCAAGGAAAGATTCTGGCGAAATTGAAAAATGGCAAAACTGTGCACATCAAATTTGGGACTGACATCAATGAACTGTTCCAAAAGGAAATGCTGTCAAAACCTAAGTAAATGTGATGGGTGGGGAGGGAGGAGGAGGAAACAGACTTCATTTTTCTCTCTACAACCTCTACAGCCCCACCCAACCCCACACTCGCCCCCACCTCTCTCTCTCTCTGTCTCTTACTCTGGGTGTATCTTCTCTTGGGGTCTCCATACCCATATTTCACTTTCTCCTTCTGTCAGTTTTTGTCTTGTATTATTTTTTGTTTGTTTGTTTCTGGAGAGGGGTATACATTTATCACTTTTTTGCATTTTTGGAATATTACTCTGAATGATCACAATATTTGATTAAAAAATTTCACCATAGGCTTGTAGATGAAACTGGTCTGCTCCCCTCCCACCCCACCCCCCCACCCCCACCCCTTTTTTGTTTTTCCCTCGACCCTCAACATTTTATCTTACTTTATAACGGCAAAATAGTATGCTGTGCATGAAAGACAATTATTCCATAGTCCTGAAGAAAGGATACTTGGAATTCCCACTGGAATGTGACAACTATCTCTTTTCCGGGTGTGTTCTCACTCCCTTGTGTCAATCATGCTATCGGGGAGATGGGGAGTGGGAGTTTGTGGGGGGGGAGGGGGTTTATATCCTTTTCCTGACTGGGTAAATCATCAAGATCAGATCTACAGCTGACTATACAAACTTCGTGACAGTGATGATAATGATTATGATGATGATGATGATGAGGGGGAGGATGAAGAGGGTGATGATGAAAATAGTTGTGTTGCTGATTCAACGCCTCCAATATGACATACTAGGACTGCTTATGGTGTTTGGGTTTGCACAGTAATATTGTTGCATGCATGTGCAAAGTGATTGTAATCATAATATATTATGCACTTTGTGTACCGGATAGTGATGGAGTTCATGTTGGGTGCGTTACATAAAATACGGGTACGATGATAATGACATTAGCTACTGCTATTGATTTAAAACCTGTTCAGAGACCGGACTTTTTTTTTTCTTTTTTTTTTTTTTTTTTCAGAGGGGTAAGGCCTGGTCATCATTCTACTCAAATGTTGGTGGTTGGTTAATGTTATCGATGCCCCCCCTCCCCCTCCCCCGCCCCTGCCCCCCTACCCCGCCCCTGCCTCCCTCTCCCCCCTCCACATCTCCCAGATCAGTCAATTGGTTATCATTCTTCACAAACTCCAGAGAATGGTCACAGTTTTCATTCTTGCGGAAAAAAAAGGGGGGGGGGGAATTTTAAAAGGGAAGGAAAAGAGGAACTCTGACACAGGTTATTTACGGTGTACTGTGTGCAAAGAGTTTGAATAAGAATATTCGCAACATGGATATGCCTTTCTATTTAAGTTTATTACTATGCATATACGTGATTATTGATAATGTCGGGTGTGTTGTGAGTGCCTATCAGTGGTGAGAATGGTGCTGGGCGTGTTGGATTGGTTGTTTTTGATTTGGTTGGTGAACCGGACATTCGTATCTTCCTAAACTAATATATATTGACGATGAGGGGATGATGATGGTGGCGGCGGTGATGGTGAGGATGATGGTTATGATGAGGATGGGGGGGGGGGATGAGGAGGGGGAGGATGAAAATATTGTGTACTGTCGATGATTCAACGCCTCTGATATGACATAAGGATTTCTTGTTTATGGGGTTTGGGTTTGTACAGTAATAAAATTGATTCATGCATGTGTAAAGAGATTGTAATGATAATGTACAATGTATTTTGTGTACATGACAGTGACGGGGTTCATACTGGGTGCTTTACATAAAACGTGGATGTGTTTGGACATGGTTAATGAAACCAGATGTCAATATCTTCCAAGTCTGATGTCTCTTGATGACGACGACGATGGGTGTGTATACATATATTTTTTTTCTTCTTTTGCTTTGAATAAAATATCTTCTCTCTCTCTCTCTCTCTCTCTCTCTCTCTCTCTCTCTCTCTCTCTCTCTCTCTCTCTCTCTCTCTGTCTCTCTCTGTCTCTTTTTTTTTTTTTTTTTTTTGGGGGGGGGGGTGGGGGGGGGGGGCGGAGGGCGTAGACACAAGGATTATGGATTTTGAGGGATATGTGTTTGTTGAGATGGCAAAATAGATATGGGAACACACGAGGTTGTCTTTGAATTAAAAATGAAGGTTTTTTTTTATTTTGTCTTTGTTCGGGATGCTTCGGTCCTGGAAAGCACGTGTTGTCCGGGTTATATTGACTTTCTATGTATCACTGTTGAGGAGCTAACGTTGACAGAAATTGCGTCGACTCGATTCATTTAATAGTCACTTTATGGCGCGTCAATCATATTTATAATAGGATTTCAATATTACTAATAAACATTCTTTCATAACTGAGTGTTAATTGAACTTATAATTATAAAACAAGTTGGAATATAATTTGATCTGTTTACTTCAGCTTGATTTTTGCACTGCCCTTGGCAGGTTCACCAAGGCAACATCTATTGTTATTTTTATCTTTTGCATTAATACGATTGTCTGTTTTGATGTGCTGTCTTTGTCTCTGTACTTATTGTAATGCACCTGTATTTGATTGCAAAGATGAATATGATGTTTGCTTTTCTTTTGCAATCATACTTAATTTGACAATGTCCGCAATGATTACACGCGAAATATACTTACTTATTTTGTTATTTATTGAAGTTATTTCTATCAAGGAGGATTCATCGAAACATGATTATACATTTGTTGATGTTCTGGTTATGATATTATATTAGACCACGCAATAATTGAAGGTAAACTGGATAGACTAAGAACGGCATATACACATGATGGATGATACAATTAAGGTTATTTCTATGAATTGTCAAGGCCTGGCCAACCCACAAAAAAGAAGAGATGTCTTCCACTATCTAAGAAATAAAAATGGTTCAATCTATCTTCTGCAGGACACCCATTTTAACCCAAGGATTGAACAATATGTTCGATCTGAATGGGGATACAAATGTTACTTTGCTTCCCACACATCTAACTCAAGAGGAGTAGCTATATTATTTAAAAATAATTTTGAATTCCAATTAAAGAAAGTATACAAAGATCCTGAAGGGAACTATATATTTGCTTCTGTCCGTATTAGGGAAAAAGACTATTTAATCATTAGCATTTATGGACCAAATAGAGATAATCCAGACTTCTATATTGAAGTAGAAAAACACATGCTTGAAGTAGGCTACGAAAACCTTATCATTGGGGGAGACTGGAATCTTGTGTTGGATCCAACTTATGACTACTGTAATTATAAACACGTGAATAATGTAAAAGCTCATGAGCAAGTTGATAGTATGATAGTTAATTTAGACTTAGTTGATATATGGAGGGAACTTAATCCTGAAACTAGAAGATATACGTGGCGAAGAAATAATCCTCTTCAACAAAGTCGTTTAGATTTTTTCCTGATATCAGACTTTTTGTGCTGTTCTGTAAAAGATGCAGATATAAATCCTGGTTATAGGACAGATCACTCTATGATAACGTTAACAATTACTTTAGAAAAAGATGTAAAAAGAAATACTTTGTGGAAATTTAATTCTTCTCTCTTAAAGGATAAATTATTTGTAGAAGAAATAAAGGAGGTTATAAAAAATGTTACAGAGGAATACGCAGCTTTACCCTATTCTCGGGGAAGTCTCAGTAATGTTCCAAAACACGAAATTCAGCTTACTATACCGGATCAACTATTTTTAGATGTCCTGCTTATGAAGATAAGATCTAAAACAATTGCCTTTGCTACAATGAAAAAGCGTGTAACTGGTGAACGCAAGAAAGAATTAGAACACAATATAGAATGTCTTGAAATGAAAGCCACATTAACAGAAGAAGAAAGGCATCAGCTTAACAATGATAAAGAAGAGTTAGTTAAAATCAGAGAAAAACATATGGAAGGTGTTCTTCTTCGATCACGGGCAAGGTGGGTAGCTGAGGGAGAAAAAATAACAAAGTATTTTTGTAATCTTGAAAATCGTAATTATGTCAGTAAACAAATGAGGAAATTAACTTTAAGTAACGGGGATAAAGTAGTAGACAGTAAAGAAATTATCAAAGAAGTTAAACGCTTTTACGAAAATCTGTACTTAAAGAAACAAGTAGAAGACTGTGAAATATCAGAGTTAGTCGATAATATTCCAAAATTAACAGAAGTAGAAAAGTCTTCGTTAGAGGGAGAAATAACACTAGATGAAGCAACTTATGCATTAAAAAGTATGAAAAATAACAAGAGCCCTGGTTCGGACGGATTCACGGTAGAATTTTTCAAGTTTTTTTGGCAACAAATTGGTGTATTCGTAGTAAGAGCACTAAATGATAGTTTTCGAAGCGGTCAACTCTCACCACCTCAGAGGGAAGGCATTATCATATGCATTCCTAAAGAGGATAAAGCAAAGGATTTACTTAAAAACTGGAGGCCAATCTCTCTCCTTAATGTTGTTTATAAAATAGGCTCAGCGTGTATTGCGGCTAGAATAAAATGTGTACTTCCTGCGTTGATAAATGAGGATCAGACTGGGTTCATCGCTAACAGATTTATGGGAGACAATGTCCGTCTAATCTATGATATTATTAACTATTTAAATCGGGAAAGATTACCTGGTCTGCTTCTGTGCCTTGATTTTGAAAAGGCCTTTGACTCTGTTGACTGGAGTTTTATGTTCAAAGTCCTTCATGCGTTTGGCTTTGGTGAAGACTTTTGTAGATGGATTTCAGTGTTCTATGATAACATTAAGTCGTCTGTCTCTGTTAAGGTCATATGTCACAGTGGTTTCCTATTTCTAGAGGCTGTAGACAGGGTGACCCAATATCTCCTTATTTATTTATTTTATGTGTCGAAATCCTTGCTGTTATGATAAGGGAAAATGATAATATACAAGGAATTAGAATTGGTGATTATGAATATAAGATATTGCAATATGCTGACGACACTGAACTCTTATTACATGATAATGAAAATACTTTCGTGGAAGTGATGAATACTGTTAACACATATGGGAAAAAATCTGGTCTCTTTCTGAATGCTACTAAAACAAATGCTATATGGCTGGGAAAACTAAGGAACTGTTCAAAACGTTATTTGCCTCATTTAAACATTAAATGGAATCCCCCTCAGTTCAAAATACTTGGCATTTGGTTCACAAACGATTTAGAACACAACGAGGAAATTAATCTGAAATGTAAATTTGCAGAAATCAACACTTTGTATAAAATATGGTTAAAACGACAGATTACCCCCCTAGGAAGAGTTGCAGTGCTTAAATCTTTGATTTTGTCCAAAATCGTCCACTTGTGGATATTGTTGCCAAATCCTCCTGACACCATGATAGACATGATTCAGAAAACAGTGTTTCAGTTTGTATGGAATAAGAAACAAGATAGAATTAGTAGAAACACTGTTGTTAAAGGAATTATTCATGGAGGGCTTGGTGTGCCAAACATTAAAAACTACATTAATGCACTCAAGTTGATTTGGATACGAAGACTAAAGACAAGCGACCATAAATGGAAAAAACTCAATGTTACTATAAATCCTAGCTTGACTCTGCTTGAAAAACTTGGCCCAAGCCTTCCTGCTGATAAACACACTCATCAAAACAAATTTTGGAATGATGTCTTGCAAGCATATGGGGAATTCGGAAAGAAAATTCACATAGAAAAATACGAAGAAATGAATGCAGAACCTCTATTCTGTAATGATAATATAAAAATTGGAATGAAAGCTGTGTTCTGTAAGAAATGGATTGACCAAGGAGTGTGTTTTATTTCAGACTTGCTAAATGATGATGGTATGCTTCTATCATTTGAAGAATTTAAACATAAATACAAGTTACATACTGACTATGTTACATATACTGGATACATACAAGCAGTGAAGTGTTACATGAGGAAATGTAGAATTGTTGCTCAAACTAATCGATCTTTAAACAGCCATAAAACTTTTGAAGCAATACTTTCAGTTTCTAAGGGTGCACGTGTATACTATGATATTTTAACGCATGATAGGATAAACCCAAATTGTTGCAGTAAATGGGAAAATAAACTTGACACACAAATCAAATGGGATATTGCATTTAGGAAAATACGTCAAATCAGTGAAATCAAACTTCGGTGGTTTCAAATTAGAATTATACATAGAATATTAGCAACTAATACTGTGTTGAAACATGTGGGCATAGTTAGTGAAGATAGTTGTACTTTTTGTAGAAAAGATCGTGAAAATATATACCATATATTCTGGGAATGCGAATTTACACATGTGTTCTGGAATGCGCTTGAAAGACATATCAATGATAATTCAAAAATGCAAAATTCTTAAAATTCAATGAAAGAATCATTATATTTGGACACGATTGCGAATTCAGGTCTGATGGAACTCTTGACAAGATTATAGTCCATGCCAAATTCTTTATCTACAAATGCAAAGTCAGTAACACAGTTCCACGGCTTAATCATTTCAGAAAATATCTGAAACGTGTATATGAAACTGAAAAACATATTTCACTTGTGAATATGTCTTTTAATGCATTCTCGATAAACTGGTTTCCATACAAGCATTTGATCAACGTTTAAAGATGATATTAAAATCACTGCACTTTCTTCTTATATACGCACTCTTTTTTTTTTCTTCTTTTTTTCTTTTTTTTTTCTTTCCAGTGAATATTGGCAATATTGGCTGGGACGAGTGGGGACTGAGGAAAGGAGGAAAAAATATGATTATATACACTGATCACTCGTTCAATATATACATATCGCTGCATAGTATTTCTAGGGGCATGAGTGGAATACAGAGGAAAAAACAACAACAAAAAAACAAAAAAGCACACACACAAAAGGACAGCATTGATTATTTGAACATGCTATGAGGTATGGGTGCTGTGTTCTATGACGTTTAATGTATACATTACATGCAGACATCGGTGGATGAAGGTGCGTGTATACAGGTGCTGATATGTTTGTGTGCATGTCTGTGGATTTGTGTGCTTGTGGCAGTGTGTGTTTGTGTTTATATGTGTACGTATGTACGTATGTGTGCATGTGTGTGAGTTTGTATGTATTTTTATGGATAATTGAATGATATAGTCAGTGTAAGGAAATGATGATGTTTATCCATTTTGTTGTTTTTTTTGTTGTTGTTTTTATGGTCGTGTGTCAATGTTCGGTTTCGTTGTCTGAAATGAAATTTTAAAAAAAAGGTTCATTAAAAAAATAAATAAATAAATAAATAAATAAATAAATAAATAAAAACCTACACACACCCGCTACGCACTCATTCGCACGCACACTCCTTACCTGCCCCCCACCCCTGCCACGCACCCATCCTTTTTTCCAACCTTCCACCTCTTTCCCCTATGCCCCAATCCCCCCCTCCCTTCCCCCCCCCCCTCCCACCACACACACACACACAGACACCACCCGACCCAACGCCCGCTCCCTCGACCACGGCTGAAAAAAAAAAAATTAAAAAATAAAAAATAAAATAAAAAAAAAACGACAGAAAAATCTTGAGGGCGTTCAAAACAAAACTTGTTATTCCCTCGTCAACATGGCACCGCTTCGTCAAGTGGGATCTAAAAATAGATGACGCTATTGTGGCGCCACCTCTCGGTGATGGCTAACCTGAGGCCTGCCGGATATCCGGTTTCGCCATGACGGCGGTTCCTGACGCAGGCAGAGAACGCGACATCTATTTACAGAATGTGATCTTTGCGTGGGCTGAGGATTTCAGATTTTTGACCAGTCATTTATAGCCCTGAGGTTTGTGTGTATCGTCAGCTGTGGGGTAAATATAGGAGTTGTGCTACCTTTTAGGTTAGCTGAAAACATTGCATTAGAGTATTTTTGCGGTCTTTGGAATATCGTTTTAAACGAGTCAAAACGCCGACATGGCAGGCGATCTTTGGATGTTGCACGACAAAACGGTTATGTAACATTATAGATTTTAACGTAATTCAACGCAAGTAAAAATGATTTAACACAGTCATGGTCTGTAGATGCTGTACGACAAAAATGGTTCCATAATATTGTAGACATCAACATAGTTAAATGTTAGTCAAAATGATTTAGCACATTACACCACTAATCATAGTTCAATACAACACAGTACGATTGGTTCGCGCGCGCGCGCGCGCGCGCGCGCGCGTTTGTGTGTGTGTGTGTGTGTGTGTGTTACTGTAGGTGTGTGCGTTTGTTGAATTTTGTGTGCGTATGTGTGTGTATGAGTGTGAGTGTAGGTTTTGATTCTTCCTCTTTTTTTTCTCCTATGTATGTATGCTGCATGTATGAATGAAAATGTAACGTAAACTACGAATAAAAAGAAGTTAAAAAATAGAGAAGAAACTCTTCGTTCCTCGCTTGGAGACTCGTACCTATAATAATAATAATAATAATAATGGTATTATTTTATATAGCGCTGAATCTTGTGCAGAGACAAATCGAAGCGCTTTCGCACTAGTCATTCACACGCATGCATAACTCTAAAACTGTAGAAACTAAAGACAAGGAAGAGGCAGGCAAGGGAGGCTATTTTGGGAAGATGGGGGTTTTAAGGCCAGACGTGAAAGAGCTGAGTGTGGAGAATTGACGAAGCGAAAGAGGAAGTTCATTCCAATTGCAACGCCCAGAGACAGAGAAAGAACGGCGGCCAACAGTCGAGTGTTTGAATCTGGGTATGCGTAAACAGAGTGGATCCGAAGCCGATCGTAGTGAGCGAGATGGAGTGTAGAGGTGAAGGCAGCCGCAGAGAGTATCTCGGAATCTGTTTCTTCACGACTGCGTGGTCATTATCATCATCATCATCATCATCATCATCATCATCATCATCATCATCATCACTCCCACCATGTTGCCGATTTCCCCCTAAGGGGCACATGTTTGTTTCCGCGCGCTGCTGCTGGTGACAGCTAACATGAGCTGTAGCCTTCATGTTCGCCATTCCCAGCCACGATTCGTGCCCCGGGCAGCACCATTTTGCAGAATTATCCCCCCCCCAACCCCCCGCCCCTCCACCAACGCTCACCTCCCCCTAATCGTCAATCGTCGTTGGCTGCCTGTTCTTGGAACGTTTAAGGCTCTGCCATAGGACTGGCTGCTTGTTGCAGTATTTTTGAACTGCTAACCCCCTCCCCCTCCCACAACTCCCACAAAGAATTTTTTTTTAATAGTTTTTTAGGTCTTTGATTTATTCTCCATTGGGAAGTTCGTTCTTGCGCAGAACAAAAGCATTTGCCGTATATATGTTGGTCCTCTTCAGGAAGCAGGTTTCTTTGTTTCTTTCTGCTTTGTCTTCGCTTTCCTCATCATTTCTTCTCTTTCTTCTTCTTCTTCTTCTTCTTCTTCTTCTTCTTCTGCACCTCCCCATCCTCTCCTTCCTCCTCGTCTTCCTTCTACTCTTCGTCTTCTTCTTCTTCTTCTTGTCCCCCCCCCCCCCCCCGTTCCCCCCCCCCCCCACCCCCCCACCCGCCACCACCACCTCCTCCTCCTCCTCCTCCTCTTCTTCTTCTCGTACTCCTTCTCCTCCTCCCCTTTGTTCGTGTTCTTGTTCTTCTTGTTTGTCTTGTTCTTGTTGTTCTTCTTTTTTTTCCCGTACCTTTCACTGGGATTGCTTTCCGGAAAAAAAAAGGTCTCACAGTGTTGATCAAATATAAAATGTAAGATGTGGGTTTCTATATTTTCAGTTATGAACTGACTAGCACAATATTACAGACATAGTGATTTTTGTGCGTGTGTGCTTGCGTGCACGCATGTGTGTGTGTGTGTGTGTGTGTGTGTGTGTGTGTGTGTGTGTGTGTGTGTGTGTGTGTGTGTGTGTGTGTGTGCTTGTGTGGGGGTGGGGGGTGGGGGGTGGGGAGACACGCGTGTTTGCGAACGAGTGCGCGAGGGCGTGTGTGTGCATGTGTGCGTGTGTGTGTGTGTGTGTGTGTGTGTGTGTGTGTGTGTGTGGGTGGTGGCTGTTTTTTTTCACAAACATACTTGACAACATCTCCAGTTACGAACACGACAAACAATATTCGCTGCACGGACGGTGCCCACACAACGCCCCACCCAGACAAACACGCTTCAGACACGTGCATACGAAATGCGAACGAGATGAAAAGCACGGTCCAGTAGAAGAAAAACTGGAAAAAAAAACACCCACTCCAAGACACTCCAGAGCCATCCTGTTATAGCCAGACACCAAAGAGTCCTGACAACGCTGAAGCACTATCTGTGCAGTGCCAGACTGGGATGTGACTGGCTGCCGACACTGGATGTGTTGAGTATATATATATATATATATATATATATATATATATATATATATATATATATATATATATATATATGTGTGTGTGTGTGTGTGTGTGTGTGTGTGTGTGTGTGTGTGTGTGTGTGTGTGTGTGTGTGTGTGTGTGATAATCAGTCGTGTCCGACTATGACCATCAGAACAGCAGAGGAGGCAACTGTTGTTCCGACTATTTGGGCTAGTGGAGAGTGTCTTGCCCAAGTTACATCCCTACTCTCGGCCAAGAGGGTTTTAGGACAGTCGGCGTTGGGATGGTTCCCAAAGGCCAACCAGCCCACAAGGCTGCAGCACTAAGAGTTAGTGCAATTTTGCCTCCTAGTTTGAGAGTCATAGTCCTTCACAAAAGACTAAGCTGTAAATGGTTTCCCATTGATGTGTTAGTAAGGCCGCAGACAAATTTGGGAATAAAACGTTGGTTATTTTGTTGAAGAGTGGATTTACCGACGGGAGCGTTCCTGAAAGGGTTCATGAGCCTTTCTCGTTGACTCGTCTGTTTGCGCAGGTACAAACATCCGAATACGCACGCACGGCATGCACGCACGCGCGCGCACACACACACACACACACACACACACATTCACGCACATGTTCACACACACACACACACACACACACACACACACACACACACACACACACACACACACACACACACGTCCACACCCCCACACCCACACCACACACACACACACACACACACACACACACACACACACACACACACACGTCAACACCCCCACACCCATACATCCATATACACACACAACACACCACAGAACACCGTAGCACAGCGCACCACACCACACCACAGAACAGCACAGAACATCACAGAACATCACAGAACAT
This sequence comes from Babylonia areolata, assembly GCF_041734735.1. NCBI lineage: Eukaryota > Metazoa > Mollusca > Gastropoda > Neogastropoda > Buccinidae > Babylonia > Babylonia areolata. The sequence continues at coordinate 42,556,466 of NC_134899.1, read as the reverse complement.
CATACAACAGCACAGAACAGCACATAACATCACAGAACATCACAGAACATCACAGAACACCACAGAACATCACAGAACATCACAGAACATCATAGAACATCACAGAACACCACAGAACATCATAGAACATCATACAACAGCACAGAACAGCACATAACATCACAGAACATCACAGAACATCACAGAACATCATATAACAGCACAGAACAGCACATAACATCACAGAACATCATAGAACACCACAGAACATCACAGAACATCATAGAACAGCACAGAACATCACAGAACACCACAGAACATCATAGAACATCATACAACAGCACAGAACAGCACATAACATCACAGAACATCATAGAACATCACAGAACACCGCAGAACATCACAGAACATCACAGAACACCACAGAACATCACAGAACACCACAGAACATCATAGAACAGCACATAACATCACAGAACAACATAGAACATCACAGAACACCACAGAACATCATAGAACAGCACAGAACAGCACATAACACCACAGAACACCACAGAACATCATAGAACAGCACAGAACAGCACATAACATCACAAAACATCACAGAACAACATAGAACATCACAGAACACCACAGAACATCATAGAACAGCACAGAACAGCACATAACATCACAAAACATCACAGAACATCATAGAACATCACAGAACATCACAGAACATCATAGAACATCACAGAACATCATAGAACAACACAGAACAGCACAGAACATCATAGAACAGCACAGAACAGCACATAACATCACAAAACATCACAGAACAGCACAGAACATCATAGAACAGCACAGAACAGCACATAACATTACAAAACATCACAGAACACCACAGAACATCACAGAACATCATAGAACAGCACAGAACAGCACATAACATCACAAAACATCACAGAACATCACAGAACATCATAGAACAGGACAGAACATCACATAACATCACAAAACATCACAGAACATCACAGAACATCACAGAACATCATAGAACAGGACAGAACATCATAGAACATCACAGAACACCGCAGAACATCACAGAACATCATACAACAGCACAGAACAGCACATAGCATCACAGAACATCATAGAACATCACAGAACACCACAGAACATCATAGAACAGCACAGAACATCACAGAACATCACAGAACATCATATAACATCACAGAACACCGCAGAACATCATAGAACGTCATAGAACAACACGAAACACCACAGAACATCACAGAGCACCACAAAAAATCATAGAACACCATAGCACAGCGCACCACGACACACAGAGCACACCACACCACACCACACCACACCACATCATAGAACAGCACAGAACATCACAGAACATCATAGAACATCACAGAACACCACAGAACATTACATAACACCACAGAACAACACTGAACATCATAGAACGTCATAGAACACCACAGAACATCATAGAACACCACAAAAATCATAGAACACCATAGCACAGCGCACCACAACACACAGAGCACACCACACCACACCACAGCACACCACAACATACCACACCACACCACAAAACACCACAGCATACCACAGCACAACACACCACAGAACACCACAGCATATCACAGCAAAGCACACTACAGCACGGCACAGAACACCACAGCACACTACACCACAGCACCACAGCACAGCACAGAACACCACAGCACACTACACCACAGCACCACAGCACAGCACAGAACACCACAGCACACTACACCACAGCACCACAGCACAGCACAGAACACCACAGCACACTACACCACAGCACCACAGCACAGCACAGAACACCACAGCACACTACACCACAGCACCACAGCACAGCACAGAACACCACAGTACACTACACCACACCACCACAGCACAGCACAGAACACCACAGCACACTACACCACACCACCACAGCACAGCACAGAACACCACAGCACACTACACCACACCACCACAGCACAGCACAGAACACCACAGCACACTACACCACAGCACCACAGCACGGCACAGAACACCACAGCACACTACACCACAGCACAGCACAGCACAGAACACCACAGCACACTACACCACAGCACCACAGCACGGCACAGAACACCACAGTACACTACACCACACCACCACAGCACAGCACAGAACACCACAGTACACTACACCACAGCACAGCACAGCACATCACACCACACCATGCGACACCACACCACACCACACCACACCACACCACACCACACCACAGTACACTACACACACAGACACCACACCACACCACAGTACACCACACCACACCACACCACACCTCACCACACCACACCACAGCACAGCACAACACAGAACACTACACCACACCACACCACACCACACCCAACAGTACAGCACAGCACAGTACAATTAAAATAACAAACACAAACAACACCCCCCACACCCCCCCCCCCAAAAAAAAAAAAAAAAAAAAAAAAAACCCGAACCCTCCAAGTTATTTCAGGGCCATGACCCGTAGAACCCTGAAAAGGCCGAAGCACTGTCTGTAGCGACAGACATTGGACGTTCTACAAGCCGCAGACAAACAACATCTGAAACCTCCGTTAATTTTGTTGAAGAGTGGATTCTCGACACGAGTATTCCTAGAGCGCTAATGAATCTTTCTCGTTGACTCGTCTGTTGCCCAGGCACATACATCCGTACACGCACGCATGTTCGCGTGTGCGCCCACATACACTCACACGCACGCACGCATGTACACACACATACACACACACACACGTGCACACACACACACACACACACACACACACGCGCGCGCGCGCGCACATACACATACATACATACATACATGCGTACATACATGTACACACACACACACACACACACACACACACACACACACACACACATACACAATTCTACCCGT
>NC_134899.1:42536034-42546034 GCF_041734735.1 Babylonia areolata | reverse complement strand
TTTCTTATTTTCATTTTCATGAAACCAGTATCCTGACGTTCCGTGGAATGGGGGCGAGGGGGGTGTGGTGGATGGCTGTTTTTTTTTCTTTTCTGTACAGATTGTATGCCAGGGTAAAGTTTTTATTGCTTTTTTTTCTTCTCTTTTTATCTTCATTACACCAGTATCCCGACTTTTAGGGGTATGAAGGGAAATTTTCTCTTTTCTGTTGGGATTGTACGCCAGGGGGAGAGGGAGTTTTTAATCTCTTTTTTTTCTTCTTCTTCTTCTTCTTCTTTTTTCCCCAAGCCCCCCTCACCACCATCCCTGTCACGCTGTTTTTTCCCAACAGCAGGAGATTACAGAAATCAAACCGCCTGTTGCTGTGTCTCTGTGCTCATGATCACAATCCTTGTGAAAGGCTTTTCCTGTTGAGGGAACAAGTCATGGTAAAGTACGCACATTGCGCAACAGTAAGTTACCTTACATGTAGAGTCTACAGCACAAAGAACACACCTCTCCCCCCAGTCGTACTCCCCATGGCCCCCCACCCCTTCCCTCCCAGCACACACACACACACACACACACACACACACACACACACTCCCTTGCCCAATCCTCCCCAGCACAAGTCCTTCTTTCTTTTAACAGTAATAAGCTCTAAGCTGTGTGTCTGTTGGGGGTTGTGCGACAGGATTGACGTGGTTGATTTACCAGTATCCCGACTTTTTGGGGGGAGAGGGGTGGGGGTGGGGTGGCGGGTATGGAGGGAATTTTCTCTTTTCTGTTGGGATTGTACGCCAGTGTAGAGTTTTGTTTTTGTTGTTGTTGCTGTTCTTTTTTTCTTCTTCTTCTTCGTCTTCTTCTTCTTCTTCTTCTTCTATTTCACTTAAACCACTATCCCGATGTTTCGGAGAATGGGGAGGAATTTTTCTCATTTCTGTTGAAATTGTAAGCCAGAGTGGAAAATTTTTTTTCTTTTTTTTTCTTTTATTTTCTTTTTTTTTTTTCCTTCTTTCTCTCTCTTTTTTTTTCCAATAAACCAGTATCCCAACGTTTCGGGGAATGGGGGGTGGGGATGGCTGTTTTCTCTTTTCTGTACGGATTGTACCCAAGGGTAAACTTTTTATTGCGCTTTTTCTTCTTATTTTAATCTTCATTACACCAGTATCCCGACATTTGGGGGTATGAAGGGAAAATTTATCTTTTCTAATGAGATTGTACGCCAGGGGGAGAGGGTTTTTTTTTAATCTCTTTTTTTTTCTTATTCTTTTTTCCCCAAGCCCCCCTCACCACCATCCCTGTCTCGCTGTTTTTCCCTGACAGCAGGAGATTACAGAAATCAAACCGCCTGTTGCTGTGTCTCTGTGGTCAGGATCACAATCCTTGTGAAAGGCTTTTCCTGTTGAGGGAACGAGTCATGGTAAAGTACGCACATTGCGCAACAGTAAGTCACCTTACATGTAGAGTCTACAGCACAAAGAACACACCTCTCCCCCCCACTCGTACTCCCCATGGCACCCCACCCCTTCCCTCCCAACACACACACACACACACACATACACTCCCTTGCCCAATCCTCCCCAGCACAATTCCTTCTTTCCTTTAACAGTAATCATCTCTAGGCTGTGTGTCTGTTGGGGACGGAGCAACAGGATTGACGTGAATGATTTATCAGTATTCCGACTTTTTTTTTTTTTTTTTTTTTTTTTTGGGGGGGGAGGGGTATGGAGGGAATTTTCTCTGTTCTGTTGGAATTGTAGGAAGGAGGAATTTTTGTTTAATGTCCCGTCACACATATCGGTGATTGAAGACATTTTGTAAAAGTATTTATGAATACATCTGAGTATTATCTGTTAGAAGGGGTGGGAGATGTGGATGAATGGAGGGTTTGGGGAAACTGGGCAAATGAGGGTAAAAATGTGGGTGAAATTTGAAAGAGTTGGAATTGTACGCCAGTGTAGAGTTTTGTTTTTGTTGTTGTTGTTGTTGTTGTTGTTGTTCTTCTTCTTCTTCTTTTTCTTCTTCTTCTTCTTCTTCTTCTTCTTCTTCTTCTATTTCACTAAAACCACTATCCCGATGTTTCGGAGAATGGGGAAGAATTTTCTCATTTCTGTTGAAATTGTAAGCTAGAGTGGAGATTTTTGTTGTTGTTTTTTTGTTTTTTCAATAAACCAGTATCCCGACGTTTCGGGGAATAGGGGGTGGGGATGACTGTTTTCTCTGTACGGATTGTACCCCAGGGTAAACTTTTTATTGTGTTTTTTCTTTTTTCTTTTTTATTTTCATTACACCAGTATCCCGACTTTTGAGGGTATGAAGGGGAATTTTTCTCTTCTCTGTTGGGATTGTACGCCATGGGGAGGGGGAGTTTTTAATCTCCTTTTTTTTTCTTCTCCTTTTTTCCCCAAGCCCCCCTCACCACCATCCCTGTCTCGCTGTTTTTCCCTGACAGCAGGAGATTACAGAAATCAAACCGCCTGTTGCTGTGTCTCTGTGGTCAGGATCACAATCCTTGTGAAAGGCTTTTCCTGTTGAGGGAACGAGTCATGGAAAAGTACGCACATTGCGCAACAGTAAGTCACCTTACATGTAGAGTCTACAGCACAAAGAACACACCTCTCCCCCCACTCGTACTCCCCATGGCCCCCCACCCCTTCCCTCCCAACACACACACACACACACACACACACACACACACACACACACACACACACACACACACACACACTCCCTTGCCCAATCCTCCCCAGCACAAGTCCTTCTTTCCTTTAACAGTAATAAGCTCTAGGCTGTGTGTCTGTTGGAGATTGAGTGACAGGATTGACGTGGTTGATTTATCAGTATTCCGACTTTTTTTTTTTTGGGGGGGGGGGGGGAGGGGGAAGGTTATGGAGGGAATTTTCTCTGTTCTGTTGGGATTGTACGCCAGTGTAGAGTTTTGTTTTTGTTGTTGTTATTGTTGTTGTTCTTTTCTTCTTCTTCTCCTTCTTCTTCTTCTTCTTCTTCTTCTTCTTCTTCTTCTATTTCACTTAAACCACTATCCCGACGTTTCGGAGAATGGGGAAGAATTTTCTCATTTCTGTTGAAATTGTAAGCCAGAGTGGAGATTTTTTTTTTTTTTTTTTTTTCCCCCAATAAACCAGTATCCCGACGTTTCGGGGAATGGGGGGTGGGGATGACTGTTTTCTCTGTACGGATTGTACCCCAGGGTAAACTTTTTATTGTGTTTTTTCTTTTTTCTTTTTTATTTTCATTACACCAGCATCCCGACTTTTGAGGGTATGAAGGGGAATTTTTCTCTTCTCTGTTGGGATTGTACGCCATGGGGAGGGGGAGTTTTTAATCTCTTTTTTTTTTCTTCTCCTTTTTTCCCCAAGCCCCCCTCACCACCATCCCTGTCTCGCTGTTTTTCCCCGACAGCAGGACATTACAGAAATCAAACCGCCTGTTGCTGTGTCTCTGTGGTCAGGATCACAATCCTTGTGAAAGGCTTTTCCTGTTGAGGGAACGAGTCATGGTAAAGTACGCACATTGCGCAACAGTAAGTCACCTTACATGTAGAGTCTACAGCACAAAGAACACACCTCTCCCCCCACTCGTACTACCTATGGCCCCCCACCACTTCCTTTCCAACACACACACACACACACACACACACACACTCCCTTGCCCAATCCTCCCCAGTGCAAGTCCTTCTTTCCTTTAACAGTAATAAGCTCTAGGCTGTGTGTCTGTTGGGGATTGTGCAACAGGATTGACGTGGTTGATTTATCAGTATCCCGACTTTTTGGGGGGAGAGGGGTGGGGGTGGGGTGGGGGGTATGGAGGGAATTTTCTCTTTTCTGTTGGGATTGTATGCCAGTGTAGAGTTTTGTTGTTGTTGTTGTTGCTGTTCTTTTCTCCTTCTTCTTCTTCGTCTTCTTCTTCGTCTTCTTCTTCTCCTTCTTCTTCTATTTCACTTAAACCACTATCCCGATGTTTCGGAGAATGGGGAGGAATTTTCTCATTCTGTTGAAATTGTAAGCCAGAGTGGAAATTTTTTTTTTTTTCCTTCTTTCCTTTTTTGTTCTTTTTTTTTCATTTCCAATAAACATGTATCCCCACGTTTCGGGGAATGGGGGGTGGGGATGGCTGTTTTCTCTTTTCTGTACTGATTGTACCCCAGGGTAAAGTTTGTATTCCTTTTTTTCTTCTTTTTTATCTTCATTACACCAGTTTCCCGACTTTTGGGGGTATGAAGGGAAATTTCTCTTTTCTGTTGGGATTGTACGCCAGGGGGAGAGGGAGTTTTTTTAATCTCTTTTTTTTCTTTCTTCTTCTTTCCCCCCCAAGCCCCCCTCACCACCATCCCTGTCTCGCTGTTTTTCCCTGACAGCAGGAGATTACAGAAATCAAACCGCCTGTTGCTGTGTCTCTGTGGTCATGATCACAATCCTTGTGAAAGGCTTTTCCTGTTGAGGGAACGAGTCATGGAAAAGTACGCACATTGCGCAACAGTAAGTCACCTTACATGTAGAGTCTACAGCACAAAGAACACACCTCTCCCCCCACTCGTACTCCCCATGGCCCCCCACCCCTTCCCTCCCAGCACACACACACACACACACACACACACACACACACACTCCCTTGCCCAATCCTCCCCAGCACAAGTCCTTCTTTCCTTTAACAGTAATCATCTCTAGGCTGTGTGTCTGTTGGGGACGGAGCAACAGGATTGACGTGAATGATTTATCAGTATTCCGACTTTTTTTTTTTTTTTTTTTTTTTTTGGGGGGGGGGGAGGGGTATGGAGGGAATTTTCTCTGTTCTGTTGGGATTGTACGCCAGTGTAGAGTTTTGTTTTTGTTGTTGTTGTTGTTGTTGTTGTTGTTGTTGTTGTTTTCTTCTTCTTCTTCTTCTTCTTCTTCTTCTTCTATTTCACTTAAACCACTATCCCGATGTTTCGGAGAATGGGGAGGAATTTTTCTCATTTCTGTTGAAATTGTAAGCCAGAGTGGAATTTTTTTTTTTTTTCCTTCTTTCTCTCTCTTTTTTTTTCCAATAAACCAGTATCCCAACGTTTCGGGGAATGGGGGGTGGGGATGGCTGTTTTCTCTTTTCTGTACGGATTGTACCACAGGGTAAAGTTTGTATTGCGTTTTTTCTTCTTTTTTTATTTTCATTACACCAGTTTCCTGACTTTTGGGGGTATGAAGGGGAATTTTTCTCTTCTCTGTTGGGACTGTCCGCCATGGGGAGGAGGAGTTTTTAATGTCTTTTTTTTCTTCTTCTGTTACAGAAATCAAACCGCCGTCGCTGTGTCTCTGTGGTCATGATCACAATCCTTGTGAAAGGCTTTTCCTGTTGAGGGAACGAGTCATGGAAAAGTACGCACATTGCGCAACAGTAAGTCACCTTACATGTAGAGTCTACAGCACAAAGAACACACCTCTCCCCCCACTCGTACTCCCCATGGCCCCCCACCCCTTCCTCCCAGCACACACACACACACACACACACACACACACACACACACACACACACACACACTCCCTTGCCCAATCCTCCCCAGCACAAGTCCTTCTTTCCTTTAACAGTAATAAGCTCTAGGCTGTGTGTCTGTTGGGGATTGTGCAACAGGATTGACGTGGTTGATTTATCAGTATCCCGACTTTTTCGGGGGGAGAGGGGTGGGGGTAGGGTGCGGGGTATGGAGGGGATTTTCTATTTTCTGTTGGGATTGTACACCAGTGCAGAGTTTTGTTGTTGTTGTTGTTGCTGTTCTTTTTTTCTTCTTCTTCGTCTTCTTCTTCTTCTATTTCACTTAAACCACTATCCCGATGTTTCGGAGAATGGGGAGGAATTTTCTCATTCTGTTGAAATTGTAAGCCAGAGTGGAAATTTTTTTTTTTTTTTCCTTCTTTCGTTTTTTGTTCTTTTTTTTTTCATTTTCAATAAACCAGTATCCCGACGTTTCGGGGAATGGGGCGTGGGGATGGCTGTTTTCTCTTTTCTGTACGGATTGTACCCCAGGGTGAAGTTTGTATTGCTTTTTTTCTTCTTTTTTATCTTCATTACACCACTATCCCGACTTTTAGGGGTATGAAGGGAAAATTTATCTTTTCAGTTGGGATTGTACGCCAGGGGGAGAGGGTTTTTTTTATGTGACCAAGCGCTATGCTTGCTCCAATATTTGCCTCACGCACAAGCTGTATTAGCTTGCCTCACGCCTCATGCACAAGCTGTATTAGCTTGCCTCACGCACAAGCTGTATTAGCAGACGACGTTTTTCCCTCCTTACCCGCGCCCAGAATGTGTGACGTCACTCCGCTTACATCATTTTGTCCTGGCCAAACCACCTGCTGACGGCTCGACCAGTGTCGCGTCGCGGTACGTCATTGGCTGAGAGCAAACTTGTGTTTCTGCTCCAAAGTATTTAATTAATAGCTCGTTTGTCACATCAGTAAACTACAAGGATTATATACTGGCAGAATCGTCGCAATTCCATCTTTAAGTCTGTTCCATTTATGTTTGCCTGCGTTGAACTGATTTAACGCAGTTTGTAATTTTCAGCGACGAGCTCGTTAAAACTGACCCTGTTCAGTTGACTTAAATTAAGATGATAAATTCATCTTAAATAACCAACACTTCATTTTATACTCATTATAAAGTAGGTGTTGAGCTCTTTCTTTTGCAACTTATCCGACGTAAATCGGTTCAGGAATCATTTAGAAATCTGTCACTGAACACCTTTAAACAAACACAATTGTCATCGGATTCTTCGTGATTAGTGACGATCTGCTCGCAGCTCACGTGACGCACTTTGCGGTCCGCTAAACTTGCATAAATTGGCACAGTGGATGATGAGTGGTCATTTCATACCTGGTCAGTCATCTGACCAGAGCCTGCTCTCCCTCTCTCTTGCTGTGTCGCGGGCAGTGTGTCGTGTGTGTTCTCACAACGGCTGACACCTCCCTACGTATTGCTGTAAGTACTAGTGTGTAGAATGTGTTGATTTGTAAATTGTATTATTCGACACTGTACTTGTGTTCATATGAGTATGTTCAGTTATTGCTTTGTTCAGTTAATTCTTTGTTCAGTTATTGCTTTGACATGTTACTCACAGCTCGGCTATGATTGATCTAGAAATTGCCATATCGTCATATGCTCGGAGCAGTGTTCCATTTCATTCTTCATAACGTCACAGTCAGTGACGTCTCTGTACACAGATAGTTTGTTCCAGAATGTTCTAGTGAGTGCATAAAGTTCATTCACCACTTAATGGTTAAGCCATGATGGTTCTTCACTTAATATCTGGTCTATCAGTTTGCCAGTATTATATCTAATCCACTGATTCATTTGAGTCACTTTGACGCAGTATAAGCTTTACCTAGTCTATACTGTCAGTGTACTTTCACCAAGTCAGCATCGCTTCAATCACTTTAACTGCACTATTTAAATGTATTAGAAATGTCATTTGATGTCAGCGTTTGGTCTTCACACATATGCATTATGTTGTTGCGTATCCCAAACCCGAGTGATAGTCTTTCCATGTAATATGTATACATGTGCTTTACTATTCACTTGTGTTGACATGTTGTACTTATGACATTTGTTTGTGTCATTCCAGGCACTGTTTTCTCTTCTCTTTTTGTCTTCTAGTTGTCTTCTTTTCATTATTTCTTCTTCTTAGTCTTCTTCTTTTAGAATATTTTAAATAAAACAATAGAAAACCCCATTTGTGACTGGCCTCTATATGTTCCTGGCCTGTGCGTGGGATCTTGTCTATCCTTTCATTCAATTAATCATATTTAGTTAAGTCTTTTGTGCCGTACCCTATTAGAACCACTCGGGACACGGCCACATTTAATCTCTTTTTTTTTCTTCTTCTTCTTTTTCCCACAAGCCCCCCGTCACTACCATCCCTGTCTCGCTGTTTTTCCCCGACAGCAGGAGATTACAGAAATCAAACGACCGTCGCTGTGTCTCTGTGGTCAGGATCACAATCCTTGTGAAAGGCTTTTCCTGTTGAGGGAACGAGTCATGGAAAAGTACGCACATTGCGCAACAGTAAGTCACCTTACATGTAGAGTCTACAGCACAAAGAACACACCTCTCTCCCCACTCGTACTCCCCATGGCACCCCACCCCTTCTCTCCCAACACACACACACACACACACACACACACACACTCCCTTGCCCAATCCTCCCCAGCACAAGTCCTTCTTTCCTTTAACAGTAATCAGCTCTAGGCTGTGTGTCTGTTGGGGACGGAGCGACAGGATTGACGTGGTTGATTTATCAGTATTCCGATTTTTTTTTTTTTTTTTTTGGGGGGGGGGGGGGGGAGGGGTATGGAGGGAATTTTCTCTGTTCTGTTGGGATTGTACGCCAGTGTAGAGTTTTGTTTTTGTTGTTGTTGCTGTTGTTGTTGTTGTTGTTTTGTTCTTTTCTTCTTCTTCTTCTATTTCACTTAAACCACTATCCCGATGTTTCGGAGGATGGGGAGGAATTTTTCTCATTTCTGTTGAAATTGTAAGCCAGAGTGGAATTTTTTTTTTTTTTTTCCTTCTTTCTCTCTCTTTTTTTTTTTTTTTTCCAATAAACCAGTATCCCAACGTTTCGGGGAATGGGGGGTGGGGATGGCTGTTTTCTCTTTTCTGTACGGATTGTACCACAGGGTAAAGTTTGTATTGCGTTTTTTCTTCTTTTTTATTTTCATTACACCAGTTTCCCGAGTTTTGGGGGTATGAAGGGGAATTTTTCTCTTCTCTGTTGGGACTGTCCGCCATGGGGAGGAGGAGTTTTTAATGTCTTTTTTTTTCTTCTTCTGTTACAGAAATCAAACCGCCGTCGCTGTGTCTCTGTGGTCATGATCACAATCCTTGTGAAAGGCTTTTCCTGTTGAGGGAACGAGTCATGGAAAAGTACGCACATTGCGCAACAGTAAGTCACCTTACATGTAGAGTCTACAGCACAAAGAACACACCTCTCCCCCCACTCGTACTCCCCATGGCCCCCCCACCCCTTCCCTCCCAGCACACACACACACACACACACACACACACACACTCCCCTGCCCAATCCTCCCCAGCACAAGTCCTTCTTTCCTTTAACAGTAATCAGCTCTAGGCTGTGTGTCTGTTGGAGATTGAGCGACAGGATTGACGTGGTTGATTTATCAGTATCCCGACTTTTTGGGGGGAGAGGGGTGGGGGTGGGGTGGGGGGCATGGAGGGAATTTTCTATTTTCTGTTGGGATTGTACGCCAGTGCAGAGTTTTGTTGTTGTTGTTGTTGTTGTTGTTTTTTCTTCTTCTTCTTCTTCTTCTTCTTCTTCTTCTTCTTCTTCTTGTTTATTTTTTATTTCAATTAAACCAGTATCCCGATGTTTTGGAGAATGGGGGGCGGGGGGAGTCTCTTTTCTGTTGGAATTGAATGCCATGGTGGAGTTTTTATTACTTTTATTCTTCTCTTAAAAAAAAGAAGTATATATCTATTATACCAGTATTCCGACGTTTCGGGGAATGAGTGTGTGTGTGTGGGAGGGGGGGCGGGGGGGGGGGGGGGGGGGGGGGGGAGGAATGTGGGGTTGGGGGTATTCTCTCTTCTGTTGGGGATTGTACGCCATGGATGGATGGATGATTTTTTCTCCTTGATTAATCAGTATCCCGAACTTCGGCGGTTTCTGAAAGAATTTTCTACTTTCCTTCCTTCCTTTTTTTCTTTCTTTGTTTGCTTTTGTTTTCGTGTCTTTGTTTCTCTGCTCCTCCCCTTGGCATCTTCTTCCTTGTTGTTTCTGTCCTCTTCTATGTTGCCTCCAAAATGGCATGGAGGTTTCTTGCGTCATCATTCTTCCGGGTTCTGTGCGGTCCCTCCCTCCCTCTCCCTCCCTCCCTCCCTCCGTCCCTCCCTCTGCCTCTCTCCCTCTCCCATCCCTCCCTGCGGTCGATATTGATGTAAGTTGGGTTGAAAGAAAGAAAGAAAGAAAGAAACGTGTTGGTCTTGCACAAGAGGTGGGCTCAGCTGACACTGC
>NC_134899.1:42516034-42521034 GCF_041734735.1 Babylonia areolata | reverse complement strand
TTGGGGGATTTTCCAAGTCTGCATGTAAACTTATCCAGGAGATCAGTATGAAGAAAAAGTATCCACTGTGAAGCCAACAGGCGCCGACAGGATTTGAACCATCTGATCCGAGACCGGAGAGCTGATGCTCTGATCACGAGGTCATTGTCTCTCCGGGTCCGCAAAGATTATTTCTGGGTGTGTGACCCTTTTCCCTTCCTGTTTTCTCCACTGACGATTCTTTCTGAGTTAGTTAGTTGGTTAGTTAGTTGGTTAGTTGGTTGATTAGTTAGTTAGTTAGTTAGTTAGTTAGTTAGTTAGTTAGTTAGTTAGTTAGTTAGTTAGTTAGTTAGTTGGTTGGTTGGTTGGTTAGTTAGTTAGTTAGTTAGTTAGTTAGTTAGTTAGTTAGTTAGTTAGTTGGTTGGTTGATTGGCTGGTTGGCTGGTTGGCTGGTTGGTTAGTTAGTTAGTTAGTTAGTTAGTTAGTTAGTTAGTTAGTTGGTTGGTTGATTGGCTGGTTGGTTGGTTAGTTAGATAGTCGGATAGTTAGTAAGTGAATTAGTGAGTGAGTGAGGTAGTTAGTTAGCTAGTAAATTAGTTAGTTACTTAGTTGGTAAGTTAGTTGGTAAGTTAGCTAGTTAACTAGTAAGCTAGTTAGCTAGTTAATTAGTTAGTTACTTAGTTGGTAAGTTAGTTGGTAAGTTAGTTGGTAAGTTAGTTAGTTAGTTAGTTAGTTAGTTCATTCCTTTTGGGGGGTAAAAATGGGAAGAACACACCAAGTGTCCAAGTGAAAACAGTGATTGCGTGAAGAGCGCACATGCCTGGAAATTTTCAAGTGTGTGTGTGTGTGTGTGTGTGTGTGTGTGTGTGTGTGTGTGTGTGATATTCTCTCTCTCTCTCTCTCTCTCTCTCTCTCTATCTATCTATCTATCTATCTCCCTCTCTATCTCTCTCTCTCCAAAGTGTAATCAAATCATCAGTGGCATAAGGAAGCGATTTAACTGGCCTACAAGAAACAGACAGATTGGATTGTGTAAGGTAAAAACTAACAAAATGCGCGAACAAAAACTACGGAGTGTAATTGATTCGGACGTCGACGGGCGCGAAAACCGATTGGATAAAAGCGTTGGACTTTCAATCTGAGGGTCCCTGGTTCGAATCTCGGTAACGGCTCCCGGTGGGTAAAGGTTGGAGATTTGTCCGATCTCCACAGGTCAACATATGTGCAGACCTGCTTGTGTATACGCAAGCAGAAGATCAAATACGCACGTTAAAGCTCCTGTAATCCATGTCAGCGTTCGGGGGGTTATGGAAACAATAACATACCCAGCATATGCACACCCCTGAAAAACGATGTATGGCTGCCTACATGTCGGGGTAAAAACGGTCATACACGTAAAAGCCCACTCGTGTGCATACGTGTGAACGTGTGAGTTGCAGCCCAGGAACGAAGAAGAAGAGGCTTCGGACGCCGAAAAGCATTTTGATTCTGTATTTCTTGAAAAAGCATGTTGATCTCTGCGCTGGATATTGCTCAGTTAGAGATTATTTCTTTCTTTAATGCATTTTCGTGTGAGTTCTTTTGAACACGCATTGAAGAAAAGACATGAACCCTCATGCCAAATAGCATGCTCACTGCCGATTGAATGTTGACTGCTGATGCCATTAAAAAACATTGTCATTGTCATTGTCTCTATCTCTCTGTGTCTCTCTGTGTCTCTCTGTGTCTCTGTCTCTGTCTCTGTCTGTCTCTCTGTCTGTTTCTCTCTCTCTCTCTCTCTCTCTCTCTCTCTCTCTCTCTCTCTCTCTCTCTCTCTCTCTCTCTCTCTCCTTTATGTTGTATTTCTCTCTCTGAATCTAGCTCTGTCTCACTGTCTCTATATGTCTGACTGTGTTTTTTTATCTTTGTTCTGTCTTTAATTTAACGTCTTTTCACTTTGAGTTGATCTTTGTTTCTGTCTCTACCTGTCTGTCTGTCTCTGTCTCTCTCTGATCTTTTTGCAGATGACACTTCCCTTCCTTCCAATGCTGTCAGCGTTGCTTCAGTTCAATATTCTCTTCAGACGGGCATAAATGATGTATCCAAATGGTGTAAATCCAACTCTATGGCGCTTCATCCCCAGAAAAAAATAAAGAGTATGATTCTTACACCAAGACAGAAGCATAAAAAAATCCACTTGTCCTCATTTTGAATGTCGATGACAACTCCATTGAACAAGTCCACGAGCACCGTGTCTTGTCGGAGTCATGATAGATGATGAACTGAAATGACGATCACACATTAACTCTGTCTGCAAAATGTTGGCACGCAGTCTTTTTTTCTTTCTTTTTTACTTAATCAGCTCAAGCCTTGCATAGACAGTGATGCTCGTAAAATGTTCTTCCACGCTCACTGTCTTTCTCCCATTAATTACGCATCTGTAGTCTGGAGCTGTGCTGCAGATGTTCTTCTTAAAAAGCTAAATTTCCTACACAAGAGAGCAGCCAAAATAATTTTACCATATCATTCATAGTCAGCTTTTGAAAATCAAGTCAGATTAAACATCCTTCCATTGCAAAAACAGTATTCAACAAAGCGTTACTTGTGTACCTACAAATATTTAGGAATTTTTTTATCCACACGTTTAAGTTTTGTTGCTGTATGTAAAGATCTCGCTAGTAGGGCCCAGTGTGCTTTATTAAGTATTATGCAAATTTGCTCTTAACAATAACTCATTTGAATTGTTCATCAAACTCTTTGATTGTCAAGTTCAGCCCATAATGCAGTATGGCTCAGAAATATGGGGTTTAGATAAAGCTGTGTTCCACTGTGAAGCTGTTCATTTGTTTGCTATAAAAAAATATATATATATATCTGGGCGTTGATAAGTGAACCCCAAAAATTATGACCTCGTATATGGTGAAACGAATTGTTATCCTGTATATATAAATTCTGCAGTTAATTAATAATAATAATAATAATAATAATAATAATAATGGTACTTATATAGCGCTAAATCTTGTGCATAAACAAATCAAAGCGCTTTCGCACCAGTCATTCTCACGCAAGCATAACTCTAAAACTGAAAAAAAACTAAAAAGACAAGGAAGAGGCAGGGAAGGGAGGCTATTTTGGGAAGAGGTGGGTTTTAAGGCCAGACTTGAAAGAGCTGAGTGTGGAGACTTGACGAAGCGAAAGAGGGAGTTCATTCCAATTGCAAGGTCCAGAGACAGAGAAAGAACGGTGGCCAACAGTCGAGAGTTTGAATCTGGGTATGTGTAAGTGGAGTGGATCCGAAGCTGATCGTAGTGAGCGAGATGGAGTGTAGAGGTGCAGGCAGCCACAGAGATAGGAAGGGGCTGATTTGTGAATATATTTGTAGCATAGAGTGCTGATCTTGTACTTTATTCGGTGTGAGACAGGGAGCCAGTGGAGATGTTACAAAAGAGGAGTGGTGTGCTCAGATCTTTTCTTTCTGAGGACGAGTCGGGCAGCAGAATTTTGTATGCGCTGAAGGGACTGAATGGATGAAGCAGGCAAACCAGACAATAGAGAGTTACAGTAGTCAAGGCGAGAGAGAATGAGAGAAACGACAAGTCTAGATGTTGCGTCAGTGGACAGATATTTCCGGATGGAACTGATGCGCCGCAGTTGACAGTAGCAGGATTGACATGTCTGATTGATAAATGTTTGCATGGACAGTGTGTTGTCAAGGACAACGCCGAGGTTCCTGACTGAAGTGGACAGAGGGATGGATGTACTGCCAAGTTTGATTGTATTAGTTGTAATGGAAGAGAGTTTTTTATTTAGTTCCTATGATCATTGCTTCAGTTTTGTCCGCGTTCAATTGTAACTTATTTAGAGTCATCCAATTTTGAATATCCAGGAAGCAGTTAGATGTTTCTTGCAAGAGCGACAACAGTTTTTCAGGTGTATCACTCTTCTGGAGTTGAGTGTCATCAGCATAAGAATGATGACTGACATTATGGCGGTTGATAATTTCAGCGAGAGGAGCAGTGTACAGTGTGAAGAGCACTGGGCCTAAAACAGATCCCTGTGGGACTCCATGTTCAATTTTAACGGGTTCAGACTGGAAATTATCAACAATGACAGACTGGAATCGATCAGTGAGATAAGATTTGAACCAGTTTAGAACAGTGCCGTTGATACCAAATGTAAAATGAAGACGGGAAAGAAGGATTGAATGGTCTATCGTGTCAAAGGCGGCTGACAAGTCGAGAAGAGTGAGAAGGGAGATCTGTCCTGAGTCGGACGCTAGCAGTAGGTTATTCAGGATGTGGAGGAGAGTGGTTTCGGTGCTGTGGTCAGCACGATAGGCAGACTGAAATGGGTGGATGAGATTGTTGAAACAAAGGTGATTGTTGAGCTGCTTCAGGACGGCTATTTCAAGGAGTTTGGACAGGAATGGAAGATTAGAAACTGGTCGATAGTTTTTCAAAATGTTTGCGTCAAGGTTGGATTTCTTCAGAAGAGGCCGGACTATTGCAGTTTTGAAAGTGGATGGAAACGTTCCAGTGAGAAGGGATGAGTTGACAATGTTGGTGATTGTGGGGAGAAGCTGTGAGACACACTGAGAAAAAAACAGAGGCTGGTATAGGATCGAGCTAACAGGATTTTATTGTCATTTCTTTGAGGATTTCATGGACATCTGTTTCAGTTAATGGATTAAAGGAATGGAGAGGAGTGCCGTTGAATTGAGGATCAGGATGAGTAGGTTGGAAAGGCATTTGGTCTAAGATGGTACGAATATTCTAGACTTTGTCAAAAAAGAAAGAGGAGAAGACATTGGGGAGTTCAGATAAAGTGTAGGCAGAAGGAAGAGGAGTCTTTTTTGCAGTGCCGAGAAGATTTGACATGATAGTGTAAAGAGATTTGGTGGATGTGGCATCGAGAACTTGAGAAGAAAAGAATTGTATACGCTACTGGAAAAGAATTTTGCAAATGGAAGATTTTACACTACCATATAAAGCTTACAAATTGTTATACGATTTAGATGTAAGGGGTAAAAAGAATTGGGCTAC
>NC_134899.1:42508534-42511034 GCF_041734735.1 Babylonia areolata | reverse complement strand
AGAGCTATAGATTTTCCCATCGTTTCCAACGACGACCCGTGGAATTGACAGAAACGATGGAAAAACCCCAAGACTGTTAGCATCTTAACTGCAGCAACTGGTACTCCTATGCTTCAATATGCTTTCTAGAAAAAAAAAACATGTTAAAAGACTGTTAACACCTGTAACTGCAGAAACTGTTACTCCTATGCTCCAAAATGCTTTCTAGAAAGCAAAAAAGATACAAGACTGTTAGCATCTGTAACTGCAGAAACTGTTACTCCTGTGCTCCAAATGCTTTCTAGGCAAAAAAAAAGATAAA
Organism: Babylonia areolata; assembly: GCF_041734735.1. Taxonomy (NCBI): domain Eukaryota; kingdom Metazoa; phylum Mollusca; class Gastropoda; order Neogastropoda; family Buccinidae; genus Babylonia; species Babylonia areolata. Next base: position 42,510,733 of record NC_134899.1, on the reverse strand, counting down.
AAAATTGTTAACATTTGTTACAGCAGAAACTGTTACTCCAATGCTCCAAAATGCTTTCTAAAAAAAAAGATAAAATAGTGTTAACATCTGTAACTGCAGAAACCGCTAATCCAATGCTCCGAAATGCTTTCTAGAAAGAAAAAAAAAGATAAAAGACTGTTAGCATCTGTAACTGCAGACTCTGTTACTCATATGCTCCAAAATGATTTCTAGAATAAAAAGATAAAAGAGTGTTAGAATCTGTAACTGCAGAAACCATTGCTCCTAAGCTCCAAAATGCTTTCTGTGTGTGTGTGTGTGTGTGTGTGTGTGTGTGTGTGTGTGTGTGTCCCGGACTTTCTTGGGTCGACTACCGTTTTATTTTGTATATAAATTCATTATGTCAATTCAGAATAGATGGGGGGGAGATATGTATACAGTGAACATTAACAATAACAGATGTGTCATTATAGTCCATTACACAATCAACTTAAAACGAGACAATAATCAAGACCAGTACCCGTAACTATGTCATTGTAATCAATAGCAATTATGGAATAAATCACCCATACAAGAAAAAGCATACAACTTTTCATTTACTCAGTCAGGGCATGTGAAGAAAAAGGAGAAGAGACAACAACAAAACAGAGAAAAACCAAAAGACCCAAGACAATAATATGGAAGGAAGTTGTCCAAAATGCTTTCTAGAAAAAAAAAAAAAGATAACAGACTTTTAACATATCATGTAACTGCAGAAACTGCTACTCCAGTGCTCCAAAATGCCTTCTAGAAGGACAAAAAGGTAACTGGATCATCCAGGCTGAAAATGAAAAAGAAAGAGATGACAGACATCAAAAGGAAAGGTCAGACACAAAGAGAGCGACAGAGGAATGGACACTTCTAGCAGAAAATTTCCAGAATGCGAGAATACCGTTTCAATAGGAAACAAGAGAAAGCGAAAGAAAGGGGGATAAGGCCACACTGCCAATAAGCAGGAGAAAAAAAAAGCTAAACGAATACGCAAAACTATATACATCGATGCTTTGTTTGAGGACGCTGCAATCTTGAAACCCATTGACAAGAATTTGAATGTCACAATCTAAAGTGTATGTCAGCGGATTTCCCTCTGAATGCATTTGTCATTGCGAACATTTTTCAATGCTTGTTCAAACTAAAAGCCATGTTTTAAAGTATTATTGATTTACAATGGCGTTCAATGTAAAACGGTTGGATAGATGTTGGTAGCATTGATGATATAGTTCTCCTATGTGCACAGCACGTTTTCCCAATACGATCGAGATAGAAAGACAGACAGACAAACAGACCGACAGAGAAGAGAAAATTCGGGATGAAGTAGGGTCTGAACTTAACCTGGTGAGATTAAATTGGACAAGCTAATCAAAAGAAAGACCTCTGTACTCTGTCCTGTTTAAACAAAGAGAACTGACGAAATGGCATACATATTTTGTAGTTGTTTGTGACGTGCCTAAATTAAACACATGTCTGTAAGTATGCATCTGATTCTATTTCTGCTTTTCGCTCATCACTAAAGACTCACCTTTTTAAAACCTATCTATAAGTACTCTCAGCTCCCTTTTCTCCAGCACCACCCATGTCAGCTCACTTTGGATGTATGTAGAGTGGGAAAGGGTGAGTGTGAGTGGGGGGCGGGGGAAGAGTGGTCATGAATGTTTTATGTTACTTTAATATTTTTCTTTCATGTAAAGCGCCTGAGCTCTTAGTGAGAATGGGCGCTATATAAATGTACAGTATTATTGTTATTATTATTAAACCGGATCGCATCATCAGCTACTGAGAATGTCAAACAAATGATAAGCATGAGCAAATATTAAGCAGCGCATACGTCTTGTGACTTTTGAATGAAATCCCACCTTCGAAATGACCGATGGAATTTGAAATTCCTGAAATCCCAGATCCCTTCCGTAAATGTCAAACAAATTTATCTCCAAAATAGGCGATAGATTGTCACCCACGCGGGCAAAAGCCAGACGTTCTGGTTCGATCAAAGTCAGTCCGGAAGCTCTGAAATTGAGATATCTTGTTGCAGCATAATTATGTATGCCCACGTTTTCAACCCTAGTTATTTCAGACACACACACACACACACACACACACACACACACACACACACACACACACACACACACACACACACACACACGTTCGTATGGGTGGTGTTTGAGTGGGGGTGTGGGGTAG